>NC_138823.1:167053953-167294106 GCF_965183815.1 Platalea leucorodia
TAAATCCAAACTGCAGTGGCCATTTTTGATTTGGAGAATTGTTATAGAAAATAATGTAAGAAATAGATCTGGATAGTAGCTTTCGGGGATGTGCTGAATTTCTCATTTTCATCAGAGGGAACTGCAGGTGATGAGGTATTTTGCTTCATTAAACTTACCTGGAAGAACATCTTCCATTCTAAAAATGAGCAAAAAACACTAGGGTGAAAAATAAAGCAGCATTTCTACCTGCTCAGTTGGGAGAAAGAAAAGACAGTCTTGCAGTTTTGGTTCTGAGCTAAATGATTAAAGTTCATTTCTCAGATCTCTTCAGAGCTGTATACATCAGAGAGAGAGCTTAGTTTCTGAAAGGTTTGTGGTTCGTCACTGATCTTAGTCATTGTCCAACAAGATGTGAATACGTGGCTCAATCAGCCTCTCAGTTGGGTGCTGACCAAAACTAGCCTGTGGGTTCAACTGGGAAAGAGAGAGGACAGGTGCAGATTTGCAGAAAGATGTAGTGTTTGTAGACACCTACCTCATTTTCCCGGGAAGCTATCAAGAAATGCATTAGGAAAATGCTCATATAGGTACCCAAAAGAGGATTCAGGTCAATAGTGAGTATTTAACCCCCTCCGCTGCTATTTAACATTTTCTAGGTGTCCTTCTTTGCCTGAGAGGGTTTCACAGCTATAACTCACACATCACCTTGCTGAAGCTGTGCCTCTGACTGTAAAGGCACACATGACTTTCCTAGGTCTAGCAGGAGAGGAAGGAAGGAGGAGCAGGACAGTATCCAAGAAATTAGGACCCTCAGCAGGAATATTCTGATTCCTCGACACCTCTCTCTGGCCTGCTCCTGCAATTTGCATGCAAAATTTGTTGAATAATTAAATAATAATCTGGAGAGTAGGAACATGCATAAGGGACAGTTAATCTGAGTTCTTTTGTCTGGCTTTTCCTACACTTTTTTTTTTTTTTTTTTTTTTTTGCATGCTCCTGGGAAGATTATTTGGAGGCGAATATGCCCAAATACTCTTTAATCTATGACATGCTTGTTATTATCCAAATACTGTACTAATCCTGCATAATGACGAGTGGTGCTGATAGTTAATTCTTAATTTAATACGAACAAATAACATACAGTCATTGAAATCTCATGCAACAGGTTCAGTGTTTGCCTGTCTCCAAAGTTTAACGCTCAGTGATCAATTAAGGAAGATGGCATACAGCTGCAGACTTTAACAAATAGTCTCAGTCATGGTTGTGTGTCCCCTTCTTTTTTTTAAATATAATGTTGCCATTTGGGGTCTGTAATTGAACCATCCCTCCTTAGTTCTCCTTTTCCACTACAAAAAAGGATAATTCAAAAAATCCTGCTCTATTTCTGTTAATAGGAGTCTAATTGCCTCTCTTCCAAATGTTCTCTGTTTTATTAGTGCTCATATTGAAAAGGAATAAATTAAATATGTGGAAGAACACAGATATTTATTTATTTACAGACTCTAGCCCTGGACACAGAGCCATGAGAATAAGAGCTAGAAATGGTGTATCATAATTCCTGTTTTCCTCTACAGATATTTTAGTTTATGAAATAATAGTGATGACTTCAATGAAACCACAAGTAAACAGCCAAGATCAGAGCCCAATGTCCTGTGTGCTTTACAAATAAAATGTTAGAGACAACCCTTATTCCAAAGAGTGAAATTATTTGGCTGGACAATACCCAATGGAAGAAGCAGAACTAAGGTCGTATCTACTTGCAGGAATGCAGACAGATTTGGGATCCCAAAACTTCTTGGCTCAAAGACAGCTCTGAAACAACTACAGAATAGCCATTTATGGTAGGAATATCAAATAGTTACACCTCTTCTACGTATATGGCAAAGTTGACAGGCCCCAGACAGACAAAGCCTTTTTCAGAGCAGAGATCAGACCCAATACCCATCTTGGGCTTTTCATCAAGGGGTGTCCAGATTTCTTTATCAAAAAGAGGGGAAACTTCTAGATCTTGAGTTTGTCCATTCCTATTTTGCAATGATGTTGTACTTAGCTTACTTGGGAACCACCACTTCAGGATAGAGAGAATGTTTGCCTTTTGGCTTAAGGATTAGCAGACAGCTTGCAGAGGAAGGTACCTAAACGGAGGCGGCTACGTGGAGATGTCTGCATGTGAGTTAGGAGCGCAACTTCACATTGTCATCACTGGAAAGCTGAGTTAACAGAGTTTAGAGGGTGATTCAACAGACGTGACAGTGTGAGTGAGATTCACTTTCCTAAATTTAGAAATCTAGCAGTATTTGAAACACCTCAGGATACGTGAGATATGCACACAGGGCTGCCAAATTTTATATGCGAGCTAAGTGAGACCCACGCCTTCCTGCAGTGCCAGCTGGAAGGCAAATTAGATTCCCTAGGGCATCTCATATGGACACTAGATGCCTAGATATGGTCAACTGAATACCCCTATGATTGTCTTTAGGAAGAATTTCATCGCTGTCTGCATTCAGTTGACTGTGTTGACTAGCTCTGCATTTATTGCAGTGGAAGTTGGGACATCTAGCACATGCATAGACACTGAACTTAAGTCTTGATCTGTGAGCTAATTTTTTTTTTAAATATCACTGCTACTCTTTAGATATGGCATCATGACATGCTGATCGTTAGGAGGTCAGCATCACAAAAACTTCCTCTCTCACTGAGCGAATGTATTTATTTTCTCTTTTGTTTAACCCAAGAGATACAAAAGTTATGGGGTGCAGGGAGAGGAAAAGAAAAGTAGTTAAGGAAAACAAGTGCAGAAAGGGGAGAAAAATGAGAACTCATGGAAAAAAATATGCCCACAGTGAATAGTTAACCTGTGGAATTCTCTGGCACAATGTCGTTTAGTGTTAAACTGTAGGTTGCTACTACAGTACGAGGCAGAAGATGACTGAGTTGACAGAGGACAGATGTCTGGAGTTAAAATAGTAAATTAAAACCAAACTGGCTTTGAAGGCCAAGTAAATCTTCATTCCTCAAGACATATAAGCTTTTCTCTGTCAAAGAAGTGGGAATAGGAAAGTGCTTTTCTCCAAAACAGGTTATTCACTAAACTGCAGGATGCTGTTAAACTGAAGGATTTCTAGCATCGTCCTCTAAAGTAGCTGCTATCAGCCATTTCAAAAGAGGATAAGAGATCAGAGGGCTATTTCTCTGGCCCTGCATTATCCATTGCCATCCCTAGACTACCAATCTTGGAGATGTACATAAAATTCATAGTTAATAAACAAAACTAAAGTCTCAGACCACAACTAATTGGAGTGAAATACCCATGTTGCTGGTTTGCTGGGATGCAGCTGAAATGATTGTTCCCCCAGCACTGGTTTCTCACCAGGCTAGCTGAAGCAAGTGCTTAACAAACCAAACCATCACACAGACACTTTCCTCAAGCAATCATTTTTTTCCTCTCTAAAGATGCGCTGAAGTGTGTAATTACTCATCAGCTTCCCTGCCTCAAAGCAAACTTGGAGACTGTTGCACTAATGATAGCCTCAAATTAGTGGCTGAGAACAAGGTAATTAGAATCATGCTGTTGAAAAGAAATGAGGAACAGATTGTGTGTTCAGGAGAGCATTTTATAGGTACAGCTACAAATTAAGACCTCTGAGATGTCTGAGGAAACAGTAAGTCAGTCTGTTGACTCTCTTGGAAGGCTCAATTTCAATATTGAAACTGTGGGTTTGCATCAGTTAGAGCTGCTCTGTGCCCTTGAAGGTGCATGTTCCTAGAGACCCGGTGTAGTGCATCAGAGGGAGTGGGATGCCAAGGTGGAGGTGTTCAATGAAGTATCTTCCCCTTATTCCAGCCCTCCTCAGCATCTCTACTTCCTAGCAAGTGTATGCAGCGGTGCATCTTGGTCACTCCGTGGAGCAGTCATTCTCCTAAGTCCTGTTACCCTGAGTTTGCAGTTTGGAACATAATTTGGGACCAGGTGCATAGGAGCAAAGCAGGCCAAATTGCTTAATGCAGAAGGAATATGTTCCTTATAAAAGGGTGCTGAGGTCAGGAAACTGTTGGAGGTATCTGGAGACCACTGTTCTAAAGCCCTCACGAGTGGCCTGGACATGAAGGACGACCTACAGCCCAGGCTCCAGGGGATGTTCTGGCTGAGGGAAGAGTTTCATGCACCACCAGACCTCTAGAAAACCTCACTCATTCTTCCCTCAGCATCACATGAAAGCTCTTCCCCTGCTGAGGTGGTGGAAGGAAGCCATCCAAACAGAAAAGACCGCTGGGGCCTCTGCTACAATGTGTTTATCTGATGGCAGTCCTATTCCCATTTTTGCACTCTAGCTTTGCTCTGGAGAGTCCCTATGGAGGCGCAGATCAGCTCTTGCACTGCCTCATTTGCAGACAAGCTGAAAATCCTAGTGTGGATAAGACAACAGCAGGACCAATAACAAGAGGGGGCTTTACTTAATTTTGTTCCCTGAGAATGTTACTAGATATACAATATAGACTGGAGAAAAAAACATGCTTCTGATGCTACCTCATGATTTAGAGAACTCGGTGATTTCCAGGTAATTAAATCATTTTCCACTAAGGGCCTCAGGTAGCTCATTCTGCAACACAAGGCACTGTAATAGCTTGGATCAAAGAGATAATCTAGCAGCACAGAAAGCTCAAAGAAGGACCATACCTAAGGAAACCTTAATAAGGTGAGTTTTCTAGTTATTACCTAATTAGGCTTCCAGCTAAGTCAAAGCACTTTCATTCTCTTAACAAATTTACAAGGTTGGTGTAAGCTTAACACCCAAATGTCTACTACCAAATGTTCCTTCAGTTACCACCTGGGCCAGAATTAAAGGAGCAGCATTTTTCCATGCTTTCCATACTAGTACTTTTTGCTTCTGATTTGCAAGAAAAAAGATATGCATGAACGACAATGGTCAGAGAAACAGAGGTATATGTTCAAGCATTGGTTGAAGATTCGTCAGTGCATCTAATTTTATTCACAGCAAGGATTTTTTGCCTATATTTAGGCAACTCCCAAGCTTCTCAGAAGACTGCACACATCACCAAAGAGTTCATAATATTTTAAATGTCATGAAAAGATGGACAGACACATTTAAAATTAATAAGAGCAAAAACTCGTAGAAGTTGCCACAGAAAAAAATGTTGTATTATTAAGAGTGATAGATTAGATGTCATTCTAGGAGAAGAATCTTGACTGTCTATGATGGGATGCTGTTCTTGGCAGTTCTTCTGTAGGCTGCTAGTATTGTCTCCAAGTGGATGTGTGCGCTTTTGTTTATCAGGAATACAAATGCTTCTTGTACAGAGCCTGTTATCTTGGCATGACGTGCCAAGGGTATGTCTGTTGGCATGAGTACATGCCCTTTCTCTTGTCAAGGTCTCAAACGTAAGCAAAACGTTGGACTGCTTTGTTTCCCAGCACAGAATCAATTATTTTGCTGACTGAACGCAGGCTGTCTCCTCATCACTTTGGGATGCAGCTATCAGAGCTGGAGGTCAGAAAGGGTGCTTGCTTAGTACTGTAGTAACTGTGCCATTAATAAGCTAATGCCCTTAACATTTTTCAGATTTCTGTATTATTTTTCTTGTCATCTGATACATATTGCTCATACTGTCCTGATTCGTAAAGTCATTTTTCCCCTCTAAGCTAATGTCCACATCTCTAAAGTCAAGTGGCAATGGATGAAGACTCTTGGGCTGACATATCATCGAGATCATCAGCTCTCCTCCAAGAGAATAACAGTCCAATGTGAGCTGACCTTCTACTTCCCGTGTTCACATTATACTGCTGACTGGTTCAGCCATCCAAGGACAGCTGCCAGCCATAGCCATTCACTTGCTGTGTGAGTTGCCAAATGCTTGGTCTGCCAGCTAGGAGCTCCTTTGCCAAACTCCAGTTGTGATGAGTTCACCGGCACTGATCCAAGCTGAAAATAGGTGCAGTTGGATCCGTAGGCCTCTTTGTATTTATTCAGTGGGGGAGGAAAGTAAGAGAGGAAGAAACGAATCTGAGTTTTACGCAGACATTGTTACAAGTCACAGGAGAATCTCAAAAGGACTGGAAGGAGAGTTTGACTCAGATGGAAAAACCCAAGAATCCAGATGCTTATCCAGAAGCCTTTGATCTATCAGCATGGAAAGTCTAGGTCAGGTTTTCAGGCTCTTCCTTGAAATTTTTGGTGCTTTTTTAGTCCTGCTTGAAAGCCATCCATCTCTGCGTACTTCTGTCTCTCAACAAAGTTCATAAACAAGGAAGGCAATGAGAAACTAAAATGTCTGAATGTTCATTCAAATTCTGGGTGTCTTTTGAGTTTTCTTCTCATTTTGTAGTTAATTAATCTTTAATTGTTACCAAGTTTGTTTACAGTGGGTTTCCCAGGCTGAACATATCAAGAAGAATAGTGACCATTCTAAAAACATAATACTATTATTGAAAAAGCAAAAGACAATAATTAATGAATAAAATAAATGGGCAAAGAAAAAAAGAGAAAATGTCATTACTTAGACTCTGTTACGGAACAAAGAGTGGTGACTACTACAGAAAGGAACAAAGATCTCATTTACATATGATCAAAATTCATTTTCCCTTGGGAAAGATGATAACAATTAATTAAATGGCATCAGCAATTATTTTAGAGGAATAAATTCAGTGCTGAAGGGGGAGTGGGTGAGAGAGAGAGAGAAGGAGGAAAAGGAGAAACAAGTCAGACTATTGTAGCTAAAGGATTTGCGTGAGATTTTCTACCTACTGCTCCAGCTGTTTAGAAGGTATGGCAGTTATGCACATATTGCAGAAATGAAGCACCAATTCCTCTGATATCTTCATCTCAGATCGTCATTCAGTCACCAAATGGACATCAGTGATGATCCAGCCAGTGAAGTCAGTGGGATCTAGGATGCAATCTGTCTCATACTGAAGCTCAGTAGTTCAGGTGAACTAAGCTAAAATTGCCTTTGCTATTAAAAAAGAAGGGAGCCTGGGAAGATGAGTTCAGACATAGATCTCTACACTGCAAACAGCTAAATTTAGATTAAATAAATTACCCTGCCCTCTGCAGACATCAGGAGTTGAAGAGATTATGATGATCACCTGCACCATATTGCACCATAAACTGTGTATGGGATGTCTAGGAAGTGAGAGGTGGGATGCTACGCAATATCATATGATCTGATAGCATGTATTGAACTAGTCAACATTCACGAGGTGGCCAAGATGCCCATAGCTTTCACCATAAATCCATACTTCCCATATATATATATATAGGCTGTCCCATTTTCTTCCTTCAAACTGCCCTGTGCCTGATGGCAATAAAACCAGACTGAAGGCAAAGTTTCGCTCAATCTGATAGACATACAAGGCCATCTGCCAAAAATCCAAGAACGTCTCAGGAAGTGGTGGCCAGTGGAGAAATCAGAATTGATTTTTCCCCTCCCACTACTCTAGGATATACTTGCCATGTCTAGGAGCAGAGATGAACATGGGAATGAATGTGGAAATCATTTCTAAACTGGGCAGAGAGCTCTGTAGAGTCAAGCCATGGAGATGATAGGGATGTGGGATGTGTAGGCAAGACAGCACTGCAGCAGTAGGAAAGATGTCCTTCTGGTGACCTTCTCCTTTCTAGCTTTTGGCACTGTCTCTCCTGATCTCAATGGAACAGAGACCTAAAGAATGTGCTGTTATTCACATCGCAAGAACCACTGCAAAATGCCAGGTTTATGCTCTTATTGAGAGAGGTCCTTCACAGATCTGCTAACAGAGAGGCTTTCTCTAGAAGACATGGCTGATCAAAGATATTATATCTAATTTTATTTATAAACTGCTACAAGAACTAAAAACTACATTTCCTTACTACCAAGAAAGTACCATGCCCATTTCATTACACTGCTCCCAAATGTAGCTAGAGCTACAAAGAGAAATATGTAACTCTGTGTAAGGTTAGGCCGTATACCATTTGCTGTCTTTTGAGAATTACAATAAAAGATTTCATGACACAAAGTAATCATACGAAAGCTTTAACTGGCAATATTTATTCTTTATCAAAGTTATGCATTGTTTTCTCAGTGTTTTGACCTGAAGAAGAAACCGTAATAATAACTCTTCAAACTAAGTCACACATGCTTTAAAAAAAAGTACTGCAATTAAAAAACAAACAAACAAACAAAAAAAAAACCAAACCCACCTAGACATTATTCAGATAGAAGCAGGGAAAGCTGAAAAAACTCAACAAAATGTTTTGATTTAACTGGCAATTGTAGCAAAAACAAATGTCCATAGGATTATGCTTGTTTTCTTGGATATGTTTCTATGGTATGAAGTCAAATTGTCATCAACTGCCAGTTGGCTACCAAAGTTATTTCCAGAAGTTCAAGTTTCTCAGTGGCTCTACTCTGACATTAAAGTGTGAAGAGTTTGGCCAAAGAGCCTCATCAGAGGAAGAAGGAGTGGGCTGGATCTTAAATTGCTGCACTTATAAGGTCTTTAAGAGGAAAATTGTGTATGAGGAGGTGGTAGAATGTGTTGAAAAATTAGCCCAGGGAGAGTATGTTGATGACATCCAGGATTGGGATTAACAATGGGGCCCTGTTGTAATTTGGCAACACTGTACTTGAAGCAGCAGTGAAACTAAGGAAGTCTGGTTCTCAGTGGCTTTTTCCTGTGCAGATCCTCTGATGCCTATAAAGGGTAAAGTTATTCTTCCTTACATTAGAGGAATTATTAATAAGATTTCTCTCCTCTGTTTGGGGAGCTTTTTCTGCAAAATCTCTGGGGAATCTGTATCTTTGAGACTGCATTTATCAAATTCAGTTGACACTAACTTGTTTTTAAAAGAGGTTGTTGAGGGGAAGGATGTAGAGGCAAGATGAAGAGACATGCAAACAGATAAACAGACACAACCAGACAGCACAATTGGGTGCATTTTCTTAGGAAGCCAGAAGAAGTTAAAATACTGTGTGACAGGTAGCGTTCATCCTGTGTTTTGTGTGAACAAGCAGATGAAATAGATGAACGCTGTACAGAGTACTCTGCACAGAGACACTACTGCAAGCAGTGAAGAAAACCTATAAGTATTATCTGTCTTAAACCAAAATTGCCTTGTGCATTGGACAGGACAGGGCCATCTGATGTGCTCCCCGCTGTCCCACCACAAGGAGCATGTGTCACTTGCCCAGGACATGATGCAATATTTTTCAGGTTTTGGTTCCCTCCAAAAGCTCCATGAATAACGGGACATTGCAGGGAGAAGTCTGAGGCAAGGCGCCGAGGAAATCTTTTCCGTTTGTAACAGTAGGGACCTGATTCTCCTCCAAACCATGTGGTTATGAATGTGATGACTGCTGCTTGTTCCTATTTTAGGGCAGTCAATCTGCCTTTTCTGCCTTGGCTCCTGAAACCTCATTTTGCCACAAACCACCTGGCAGAAGCAGGTCGAGGCATCGTGACATCCTTAGCAGAGGGAGCAGGGAGGACAGGCAGACCACAAGTTGATGCTACCCTCAAGAGTCTTCCATCCCAATAAATAAGAAGTCAGGCAAAAATGTCTGCCTGGATGAACAAAGAGCTCCTAGCCAAACTCAAACACAAGAAGGAAGCATACAGAGACTGGAAGCAAGGATGGGTAACCTGGGAGGAATACAGAAACATTGAGCACCCAGGGACGCAGCTGGGAAAGACAAAGCCCATATAGAAGTGAATCTGGCCAAGGATAATAAAGGCAACAAGAAGGGCTTTTATAAGTGTCACATAGGTGACAAAAGGAAGACTAGGGAAGACGTGGGTCCATTGCTCAATGAGAGGGGGAACGTAGTTACACAGGACATAGAAAAGTCTGAGGTACTGAATGTCTTTTTTGCCTCAGTCTTTACTAGACTAGCATGACTGGCCTTCAGGAATCCCAGGTCCCAGAGACGAAGGGGAAAGGCTGGAACAAGGAAGATATAACTTTAGTAGAAGAGGATCGGGTCAAGGAAAACTTCGGCAAATTGGACATATATAAGTCCATGGGCCTTGATGGGATGCATCCATGAGTGCTGAGGGAGCCGGCAGATGCCATTGCAAGACTGCTCTCAATAATCGTTGATCTTGGTGATTGGGAGAAGCGCCCAAAGACTGGAGGAAAGCAAATGTCATTCCTATCTTCAAGAAGAGCAAGAAGATGGACACAGGGAACTACAGGCCGGTCAGGCTCACCTTGATCCCTGGGAAGGTGATGGAGCAGCTAATTCTGAAAACTGTTTCTAGCTGTATGTCTGAGACTTACCTGCAGGATAAAAGACCTCTTCTCTACTTGTCAGCGTGGGCATCATGCCCTCCAGACATAGTCCATGCAGCATTGGTACTAAGATTCTTTGTCATCTAACCTAACCATTGAGACTTCATATCCTGGTATGGAAGCCTAAGAATGGTATAACCTGATGTCAGTTGCCCATATTCAGAGAGACTCCTGTATGCTACGTTACAAACACTACAACTTCCACACTATGGGCTAAATGTACTTCAAAGTTACAGAAAGCCCAGAAGGTGCCTTCATACTTGCTAAACCAACAAACCTGGTTCTGTCTTGCATTTTATGGGGGACAAAAATGTCAAAAAAATGAATGGCTATTGCACATTTCTGGTTTTGGACTCCAGTTTTATTCCACAGTACTGAGAATGATGGGAGTTGACAGGCCAAGATAGAGTCATGGCATAGCCCTCAAGCTCGTATTTGCCCTCACTAAAATCTTCCATAAAATAAACATATTGTAAATCAGAAACACTTCCCTCTTAGGCTGCACTTTCCTCAATGGTAATTAGAAAGATGGGGATGATATTAATTCCCAATGCTGGTTAGTAATCCCACAAGCAGGGTAAGAACGGGAATACAGGGGTGGCTCGATGGCTTGATGGAAGAACACTTTACCTTATTGCTAACAATGGCAGAAAGGTAGTACAAGGAGAATGCTGTCACAGGGAGCACTATAAACTAAGGGTGGAGAAAGGTTTTACAGTCAGCATCAGAGAAAGACTTGCAGCTTCCTCAGGGTAAGATATTATAGAAACTTATCATCAAATGGAGATCCGACCTAATTGTACCAGCTGAGCCTGACACCCTCAGCATTGAAACACAAGCCTCTGCCACTCTAAGGATCCACTTCACTGAATAATAGACAGAGCAGGCTGTTATTTTTGTGCTCATAACCCACATTTTAAGAGCCTGATACATTCACATATGCCAGCAGGAAGGCTGCTGGGTTGGGCTGCCAGTCCTATTTAAGGGTGCAAAATCCCCTTCACTGATGGGACAATCATAAGCAAAACAATTTCAAATGCTTCAAAAGATATTTTTTTTCCATAGCCAATCTAAAACGGAAAAAGCCTCACTAAGAGATTGGATCAGATTCCTCACTCGGCAAAGGAAAAACAAGATGACATCCAAACCTCTTAAGTCTTTTCACACATGGAAGGCCAGGCAGCCAAAATTCTCCTTCATCATTTCCACATTCAGCTTTCCACACACTGAGCATTACAGAACAGCACTTTTTACATAACAAATATCCCTTCATGAGAAAAAAAAAAAAGGAAAGTAGAAAATCACATATATCTGTCTGCATTTTCAAGGACTTCTGTTGTTTTTTTTTTTTTTCACTTCTTATAAAAAATTGTTTTCATGGGAAACATGGGAAGTAGCATTGCCTCCTGTTGTCCAGTTACCTGGCCTTACTCCACGTTTGTTGAGGTCAGTAGTGAACTTCTCACCACCTATTCAAAGAACAAAATTCCACTCTTTTCAGTTATTTCATTTATATTGGCTAGCAAGTTTCAGAGTTCTGGGTATCCCAGTATTATCCCAGACAATTTCGTGTTTGCATTTTAGCCATTCAAAGCCTACTCATTCTTCCACCTCCACATTAACATTTTTGCTGCGTTCTTCGTTTTAAATGATTAGCAAAAGTTGGGTGGGATAGGGAGAGGATGTATTCATACATTCATCTGTTATTCATATAATCAAATTATTTTCTATGGGATTGCTACTTTTTTTTGTGTCCTATGACAGCCTGATCAGAACTGACATCGTGTGTTATTAGCAGTAGGTGATGGAGTGAGTGGAGAAGGGTTTCTGCACTAGCATCTAATGGCAAGGAGGTCGGATCTTGTCAAAAGCAGCAGGAATCCATGGGTTTATAAAACTTGCCTCTCCACATGATGAAAAATCTTCCTACCACCAACAGCAGAAGATGGGGAAAATTTGGATTGGTATGAACAGAATATTGAACTGTGAGTCCAAGGCTTACTTACAGGATGGATAATGTCCCATTCCCCATCATATAGATGGGATACAGCATTTAAACACATTCATACATCTCTCTGTAAACATACACATGCACATTTATCAGCAGTGAAACACCTGCAAAAATTAGCAGCCAATTTCCAAGTTAATGGCATTTTAAAGGTAAAAACATATTCGTAATATTGGCAGGGGTTTGTAACACAACTTAAATTGATACTTAAATCTAAGAAACTTCTGGAAAATCTGGCAGTGCTAGTAAACTGGGATTTCTTGTACTTTCTGGGGATGTTTTTTTCAGCATAGAATTCAATCACCTTTTCATGTTCTTTCCATGGATCTAAATCTTTGCTCCTTTCTAAGCCCCTGTTCCTTTCTAAACCCAAAGAGATTGGTAAGCTTTGAAAAGTTCAGGGGCTCCACTCAAGTTCACAACAGCACATTTGGAAAACTTTACAATATGTTTTGGTTCTGAGAAATCATCCTGATAAGCAGAAAGCATGGATTTGGCAGAGCAAGATGATATTTAAAGCATAAAACAGCTAGCAGGTGTCAGTAAGCTTCTGCTGCTTCTTCCATATTGCATTGCACTGTGGTGTTGTTATCTGTGCAGTTTTTGCAACTTTGCTAACTGCTATGAGTCCTGGCCATGATCTGCTAAGCAAGAAAACTCAGGCAGTGCCTGGAACAGAAATAGAAGTTAACTGTCATTTCTGGATTTGCTGTGCTATATCAAAATTAGCTCTATGCCGATATTTATCTGTAGCAAATCAAAGTAACTTAATTGGAGTGCTAATGACTCTGAAATCACAGGCTTAAATACCAGAGGAGCTTCTGGGTGTATTTTCAAGAAGTGGGAGACCTGACTGCAAAAGCGACAACACAGAAAATGTGTTGCGCAAAATATTTTGAAGAACATTTCTGAGAAAGATGACAAAAGGTGGGCTTTGTATGCAGGGTTCAGTTTTACATTTACAGAAACGTAAGTGCAGATGTCTTCTTGTGTCTGGGGTATCTATGCTTCAATTACATTCAGCACAGATCCAGACAATACCATGAGCAGAGCCTGGAGTGATTCAGCTCATTTCACAGTGGGCATTGAGCGCCCACAGTTTCATGTACGTAGGCATTTGGTAATACTGGAGATGCACCAGGGTTTTGGGGATGTCCCGTTGGGTCTGTAGTCATGACACCATTTGGGGCTGGAAGGTGGAGGCAAGGTGAAACATCCCAGCGTAGCAAGTGGCACTAGACGCTGATATTTAAGCAAATTAATCCTGACTTTAATGATGTCCCATCCGTTAGTTCCACCATCTGCCATCCGGATGGGAAATCTTTGCAAGGATCCTTTGCCCTACATGGTTTTAATCTGCCAGTTTGCAGAGAGCAGAGACTCATGCCATGTGGAGAGACAGCTGGAAGTCCCACGGATGTCCTAAAACACTTCAAACAGCTCAGGACACCTTTGTTTAGGCAACTATATTTTATCAGCCCTGTCTGTGATATTGCAAGAGGGGTCTTCCTTTTTGTTTGGATGAGTTTTACCATTCCGTTCACTTACGCTGAGCAGCAGCCCTATGTCTATTAGTGTAACATGCTGAAAATTATCTGTAATGGATGATGGATTTCAGTGGCACACTATTTCTGTCAAGGGAAACCTCAGTGTCAGTTGAGCAGTTTCCAGCCTCTGACTACTAATAATGAGCACTTTTCACCAGCTTCATTCATTAGATGGGGAACAAGGATCAAAGACAGAAAAGAAGTTGAAGCTTAAAAAAATAAAAGCTGTGGCTTCCTTTTTTCTTTTTGTTCGAGCCATCACATTTTCTGTCACTGGGTTTTCTGCATGAGCCTTGATGATGGTACAAATTTCTGAAAATGTCAACACCCAAAGAGCACCAGCCCTGAGTGAGTGCAAGCATGTAGGAGGGAAGGGAGTGTGAACCTGCAATTAAGGACAGTGCCCGGCTTTGTGCCGTCTCCTTCTGGAAGCACCTGCTTGACAGGTCGAAAGGCTTCCTTGTAGACCAGGGCTGCTTTGCAGAAAATAGCCTGATCTTTGTGAAAGGAATTACTTCACAGAGTGAGGTCTCTTGCCTTGCAGGGGGAAGAGGGCAACAGCGAATATGCTCAAAATTATCTCGAAGAGGAGGAAAAATCCATCTATTGCTAACATGACACTTATCTGCCTAATTATTTCTATCTCGGCTTTCATGGGCCTAACTCCTGTTGTTCATAATCAACACAGGAAGGCAGGCATTGCTCTCAACCTTCTCAAATCTTTTGAAATAGTAGGTTTATGTCTATCATCACTCTTGTTTTTCCAACTTGTCTGGAGAAGTGTCTTTGTAAAGCAAAAGTAAAGATGATCCCTGAGGCCCTGAAACAGCTTGAAGAGCTTGGCTGTTTTTTGAACGCCAAGCTCTTAGGAGGATCCGTCCATGAAAATCTAAGAAACAGCACGTCCTTTCTCACTCTTTGAGTCTATTTCTACAAACTGCAACACTACTTTTGTGGTGAACATATTGAAAATTTTTCAGTCTCACTTTTTATGATGAAATCTAAACCCTTGTCTTCTGGGCTCAAGTGCCTGAACAAGAAATTCGGACTCAGTTTTCAATTCAATGAAATGAACAGAACCAAATGAACACCTGGGCTTCTAACTCCCGTTTTATTTAGGAGACTAAATGCCTTCTTGGACCTTAACTTAGGTGTAATTGTTGCAGAGAATTGCTTGGCAATATGACTTTCCTGAAACTCAAAGTCCAGAAGCCAAAATAAAAGGAAATAGTAACAATAAAAGCAACAAAACCCCAACTCATTTTTATTTTATTTTTTACAGATAAATTTCTGATTTCCCAAAACTGATGGATGGCACTATTGTAACAATTTAAGATAATGAGTCTCTGTTATAAAGTGGGACATTTATATGCTACGGTTCTATTACTATTAAAAATAATAACTTTGAAAGCCACAAGCAATGGAAATGACTGCATGACATTTAAAAAACTCCAAGGTAAACAGATTTTACACTTGCATCCATTAACCTTCTCGGTTTAAACTACGCAGAGTTGTATTTCAACCTGATAACCACAACACTGACACCAAGAAGAACTGGGATCCAAAACAGATGGGAAACTGAAAAATGTAGTTGTCATCTGGGACCTGTGCTCTGAGCAAACCTAAGTGTTGCAAAAGCTCAATGCTCTGAAACAACAGATCATAAACATTTCACTGCCCTAAATCCTGGGAAGTTCTGGACATTTTCTGTACATGTTGCAGTCTCCATGTATCCAACAACATTTAATAACACACCCTCTTCTAAGGGTCATTTTGTGAAAATCAGCCAGTTAATACTAATGAGGTATTTCAGATATTGAGAGTCCAACGTTCCTTTTACAGCTGTGGAGAGAAACGAAGAGCAATTGATCCATTCTGGTTTGGGGTACAGTGTCTTGAGACTGAGTGAGCCAACATACCAGCTCGCTATTTCCAGATGGGTAAGGTACACTTCACTCCTTCCTCCTGCTCCCACCCACCCCTCTTACCTTGAGCCAGTTTTACATTCATCAGATTCCTCCACGAGTCAGGTTAACACACAGAAACATCAGAAAATTAAACAAGGGTGGAGGAGCAGGAGGTAATTATTGTGCCATTTTAGTGAGTTCAATCAGCTCTGCAGACAGCTGAAGGAAGCAAAAAGGAGGACTACCTGGCTGACAGTGGGACAAAGGAGGAGCTGGGGTAGCGGTACATAACCCAGTGGGTGGTTTTATGATGTTGGCTGAGACATTCCTTCTGCAGGCTATGAGGGTCAGCCAACAGCAGTGAGCGTCAGGCAAGTCCATACCTACAACTTTGGCTGAGGTCCCAAACAAAATTGGGACCTTGTGGTTGAAGATGGAATCATAATGGGAGAAGATTTTTTTCTGGTATTTCCTGATTTGCAAAACTTTGATGTTCCACTCACATGAACATGGCAATATGGTCACAAGTTAGGCGCTTGTTACTAAAAATGAAGTTTGGCTTCTTAGTGTTCTCATCTTTCATTGCAGGTACTTTTAAAGTTTCTCTCCTTGTCACTTAATACTGAAATGTACTGTTTCTGCAGACTGAAGTGATAGTGCTCTTGCAGCGCCTATTAAATCCTCAGAAGCAATTTCTAGGGAAAGAAAAGATTATATCAAATGGCAATGACAGGAGAGTTAAGGAGAAAGAAAAATTTGGAATTCAACCAGAAAATGGAAATTATCACCTACTCTCTGAAAAAATCCTGGGCAACCATTGAAAACCATGAATAAGCAAGGTCAGAAAGGAACATTTTGCATGTCACCAGAAAAGCAGTCAGGCCACAGGACTGCGTTGCACGTGTGTTTTCACACACTGAACATAAGAATGTACTGAACAAGCCCTGTTCTCTGGAAGCTGGTGTGATTTGCACCCCCCAGTTCTCAGAAAGGATATGTCCTGGTATTGGCAGAGGAGCGGGATGAAGTAAGGTCCCTGGTATGTCAGCCCCACCTGTTGGACTGACCATCAATCAGAGCTGCCAAAGCCTTACCAGAAGGATGACTAATCCATGCTGGAAACATCAGAGAACTTTCCAGGCCTTGTTGTTTTGTAGTTGCAGAACGACAGTTGTTGGTACTGTACATATTTGCTAGTTGGGATCAAGCTTCTTGGAGACCTTAAGAAAAAGGTGCACATGTCATCACATCAGCTTAAAGTTGATCCTGACTTTTTCCCATAGATTTAGAGTGAAGCAACCACCCTTCTACATCATCCCTCCTACAACATCAGAGAGTATTGTGTCAGGCCAAACATTAGGGAGGTGTGCAAGACAAGCCAAAAATCATTACGGAGGAGTCCTCTTGTGAGGCTCCCAGTAGGGAACATGCCACGTAGGTGGCCACTGCAAGTTGAAGACCAACCTGTGGAGGAAAACAAGAAATGGATAGTGTGTCTTAGTGTGTGAGGCTTGGGAAATCTGTCCTCCAACAGGTCCTCACTGCTAGCAAACAGAACAGCTTGCTGGTGTGGGCTCACAACAAGGCTGTTGAGGGATGATGGAGGACATCATCTTCTGTGGCTTTCTGGCTTCCCTCTGACTTCTTGGTTTCACTCAGGCTGACATGCATACAACCATGCCTGCTGAGATTGTGACCATGCCATGCTCAGAGCTCCTCTGCCTTGGTGCACGGAGAGATCAGCCCTACCAGCTCAGCAGGGCAAAGAGAGCTTGGGTGCCTAGTGGCTATGTAAACCATTTTTTTTTGGACATGCAGGCAATATTATGACTGAATTCTCTTCTCTCAAGGGCCATAAAAATCCACACTGCTTAATTTTGCAGGACATTCATGGAGCCTGGACTGCTTGTCTTCTCTTCCTGTTCTGTTCAGCTTGTTCTCCTGAGCACTGACATTATGACCCTAAGGCTTATGAAGTACTAAGGCTTAAAAGAGAACATACAGATGTAATGGAAAGACCTTTGCTAAACTGTTCAGAGAGATGAGCTGATGTCCACAGGCCTAAATACAGGAAGGGAATTTGAAGATCCAAAGGCCGTTACACTGGAATGAGGACCAGTGAGGAACTGATATTCTTCTACCCCACTTGGTAGATTTACTGAAATAACTTTCCTTTGCTGTCTCAGTTTTCCTTATTTATTTAACATATCTTCTTTGAAGAGCTTTAGAGGAACAGCTTCATCTAGGAGCAAGACCTTCAGGCACTCTTGGAAGTGTATTCTCAAAATGACTCTGAGATGGGTGACATGATGAAAGTGTAGGCAATGAATGAAACATCAGTTTGGGTCCCAGAGGACCCTTTTCCCACTTCTGCCTCTGCTGATAAGTTAAGATGTGACTTCAGTGAAGTTCTTCAGCCCCATTGTGCTTCTGGTCCCTGTTTGATAAACCTTCTGTATCTTAAGGTATGGAAGAAAAGACAGAAAATTACACAACACTGAGACATGGTGAGGGGAAGGCTCGGAGGCAGTCAGAAGAAAATATTTGACAAGTATGCTGGGAATAAGAAAACCTCCTCAGCTGGATTAAACTGTCATATGTCAGCTGATGTCCAAACAATCCAGCTTTTTGCAAGAGAGTCACTTAAATAGCATTAAAACTTTAATAACCGGATAAATGACAGTATCACAAGCTGTCAGAAAGGACATGCTCTTCTCTTCATATTTCCTGTAGTTTTGTGCCTATGAGCATCTCAGTGGTTGGCCTGTCATTGCAACACACATTCAGAGAAAGCTGTCAAACAGACCATGAATAATCCAGGGGAAGGTCAAACTAGACAGAGATAAAAATCAATGTACATCCTTCCAAATGAAACCCATCTTTCATTACTTTAGAGTTGCATTCCTGCTCTCATCTCTCATAATTCACATAACTCCCAAAAAAGTCTTGGCTTTGTAGTTCTTCTCTATCTTAGACATTCCAAAAATTGGCTTCCTGCAGGTCATTTTGGTGACCATGATTTATTTACTCCTTGTTGACATGTTTTCCCCATCATCGACCATTTTGCCACTATTGCATACCAGGTTACCAAGTGTCAGCTAAGTCCTAGGAAATGGGTCGTGCACATCTTCCTCACATGTTGCGAGCATAAAGAAAGGTCCATTATTTTAAATGCACTGCTAAAGCCTTAGAGAACATGCCAGCAACTTGTTACTCGTGAGATAATGTGTAGCTTGCTATATGGAATTTTCTCAATCAGATATAACCATGCGAACATGCATCCTTACTTATATGAAGGATGTGGGCAGACAAGCAATTTTTTTTTTTTTAAAAAAAGGACGTTCAGTCTGGGTATTTATGGAAGGTGGGAGGGAAACACTGAGCTGACAAAAGTGCTTACATTAGTAAATAAAGATTTGTCTAAGAGTCTGGAGATGTGAGTCCTAGTTATTGCTCTGTCAATTACAGTTTATATAGTTTGAGTGAGCTCCTTAATCCCTTTACCCTGATGGCTTTCAGCCATAAAATGACAATGAATGATATTCATTCATTCATTGTTGTGAAACATTGGAAGATCCTTGAGCTGAAATAATTGGGTTATTGTCTCAGGGAGACCACATATGCAACTGTCTACTAACTCAGAAAGAAAGACGTAGTGTTTACACGCACACTAGCAAATAAAACAGACATAGCCTGGACATAGGTACAGATTTTGTGAACTTGTGAAGATCCCTTGCTCAAGAGGTAGCAGGAGTCAGGGACAATTCCCAAAGGGCAGTTTGGATGTGGCCATTTTCTTATTCTGAGGGAGGTGAGGGAAAGAGTTTCTGTGTGTGGACATGAGTCATGATGTGTAACAACTTGGCCTCAGGGCCAGAAAGCAGGGCCTGACATGTTTTATTTTACACTTAATTAAGTGGGAAAGGGAAGGAGAGGGGGTCATGCATGGGAACTAAATGCCATGGCCTTGCGTTTAAATGTTGATGTGATTGCATACCACTTGGTTTCACTGACATTTCCTGTGACCTTGGGGAGCACCTTGTGCCTCTCCTTCTGCACTTTGTCCATCCTGCCTCTCAACTGCCTCAGAGAAGGTCCTGGAGATAAGCAGCTGAGTCCAAGAGCCTCCTGTCTCTGCAGCCATCCCAGTAACACCGTTGCTCTGCTTTTTTACCAGGACGACTTACAGAGGTCCATAGGAAGGGAGGACACTCTGGCCCTGCTTGTTGTTATCCAGTCCCTTGCTTGAACCTGCAAGATCCTCCTTCTCCTCTCGCCCCTTGCACTGACACCTCTCCCACACTGTAAGACATCACTCTACTCCCCACGTGTCCCAAGAACTTATTTACCAAGTACATTGCCCTTTGCTTTGGATGCAAACATCCTCCTTCCCTTTCTCCCCACTTGCATCTTTCATCCCCTCCCCTAGAAAGAGAAGGAATCCTGCTGCTGGGGACTCTGTCATGCACACGTGGACTTGTAGCAAGACATTTGGGAATGACTTCTTCCTGCCTTCTTCTGGGCTCCATCATCTTGAATGCCTCCTCAGGGCACCTGCCATTCTCCCCTTCACCTCTCCTCCCTTCTCTTTGGCTGGCAAATCTCCATTCCCTCTTTCCAGGCACTAGCAGCCACGGCAGCAGCAGCAGCTGGCAGAGCAGAAAAATATCTTCCCCCATCCAGGACCCCCTCTTCCTCCCATCTTCCTCTCCTTTGCTGCAACTCCTGGTATGTTCCTAGATTTTTAGCTTCCAGCAAGAATTAATTCTGCATCCATCCAGTCGAAGTGGATGTGAAGTCAATTCCAAAGGGTTCTCCAGTTTCTATTTATAAATCAGCCAGGGTATTATTATTATTATTATTATTATTTCTGGGGTTGAAAAAACAGAAGAAAGTATGCCCTATTTGTGTAGATTTGCTGTCCTGGAACATTTTTTGTGTCGTTTGCAAATCCGCTCACAACCAGCAGACCAAGCCTGCTGTGGCTGCAGCAGAAAGAAGAGGTAAACTCAATTAGAAGTCGAGTCATGATAAATTTTCTGTTGCCATTGGCTAGCAGTCTTGGATGGGAGAGCCAGCCAGCTCTGGTGCCAAGAGGAAATCTGACACAGATGACAGTCTGACTTCCAGTACCTAGAAAAAAAGGGCCAGCCAGCTCTGTGTGTGCGTATGTTTTTTTCTTCAAGAACTTTCATACGTTTTAGGAGGGGAATCCAAGCCTCAATACGCTCTCACTTCTGTGCATAGGAACAAAACACAGCACTTTCTCCTGCTCCTGGCAGGAGAAACACTTCAGACGCTCTGCTGTAACCAGGATCCCCTTGTCCACCTTCCCAGCCTCCTTTTTTTTTTGCATGAAGTGACCTGAGAGGAACTTGCCTGGTGATGCTATTTTCCCCCTCCCTGAGCTCATGGCAGATTGACAGTGGCTCGAGTTAGACTGGGACACGGTGTCTGGCGAATGTTCCCAGCTGTGCTGCTCTCCTGCATACGCGGCCATAGGTGGACACTGTATTCACAGCTGTCTGGTGCATCAGGACATGAATCTTTTCCCGTCATCAAAAGCCATCTGCTTCCAAAGCTTTCAAAGCCACTTGAAGCCTCAGAGTCAAGGGACCAAGGCCCAGAATATGGAACTGAGTTTCAATCCCTTTTCTTGCCTAAGTAACCCCATTCCTGGTGCAAAAGCAAGTGCATTGAATAAGGAGCAACTTGTTGGATGTAAAGAGGAAAGAATTTGACTTTTTAAGTATTTAATTATTATTTTACTGAGATGTTTGTGGCTTCCATTCAGAATTGTGATCCCCTCATGCCAGATGCAGTACAAATGTATAGATGTAATTCCTATAGTACTGCACTTAATATATACATATGTATGATATGTACGTATGTGCGTAAAATTAACATATATAGAACCATAGTGTCTATAGATTGTTAGCTATAGTTCCTACACTGATAGTCTTTCCTGTCAGCTTAACCCTGAAAGGGCTGAAATGGATAGGGAGGGTTAGTTTTTTTCTAGCTAAATGATTTCTGGGCAGAAAATGCAGTTCTGTAAAATTGAAATGTCTTGAAGAAGACGGTAAATGTACTGGTCAATGTCTATTAGGTAAATCATATTGGAATAATTTTTATTTGCTGATCTGCTGTGAGGTACTTCATTTCCAATCAGTTTAATAGGATTGTCCCATTAATGCATTGCTTTATGGGAGTTGTAGTTCAAAATCTCATGCACTCTTGTGGAATGAATTCACTGGAAGACTTTGCTCACCATGTGCTTACTATAAGTCATGCATTCTTTTGACAAAGTAAGTTTTACTGGGTGCATGACAAGAGATGTAATCTGACCATAAAGCCTTCCTCCTACAAAAGGAAAAAGATTCAAACCACTTTGGAGACTAGCTCTAAGACACCACAGCAGAGAAACACAATTTAATGATGAAAAAGCCCCTAACAAAGGTTCATTTCAACAAGTCAAACTAGAGCATTTCAATTTCAGGAAGGTTAAATTATCTCTCTTCAACTGAATTATTGAGACAAAACAGTACGATATTTTTCATTGAAATTTCTCATAATTTCTGTCCCACAAAAAAAATTACAAAAGCTCCATTTCTTATTCTAATAATGGCTCAAAGCAAATAGTGGATGGAGATTTCCAAATCCCTATTTGAGAATTCACTAAATGAGAATAATACTTTCATGCAAAATGATTCATGTATTTGAATGGCTTCACTGGGGATTCACACTATTACCACTGAACAATGGAAGTACCATTTTTGTTGCCTGTTTCAACAGAAAGGATGCTGTCTCCCTGTGAAAAGATGATGACCATCAAACACCCTATGAAAGGACTGTAAACCATGCTGTTAAAACTGGGAATTGTGTTGAATATTTTTTCACCAGAAATGTTTGTAGTCCAAACATAGTCATTCTTTTTTATTATTATTATTTGGTTTTAAACATAAGGGAGGCAGAAAGAGAATCACTCTGAAACTAAAAAGGAAACCTAAACCCTTTTTGCTCCTATATGCTTTTAGTATTTATTGATTACCTGCATCAACCTGGAGTCCCTACTGCTGTACAGAGTCTTAGACACAGGAAAATCTCCAATAAACAAGTCAATCTGGAGCTTAGGCTGTGTAGAAAAATGTACTTACCATTTTTAAAGATGTTCTTCCACTTTGAAGTGTGTTGCAATTACAATTCTGAAAAAAAGATAGCAAAGAAGAAATGAATCCTGAAAATTGCCAGGTTTCCTCTTTGAAGAGCTGAGAGTTCAGGATCATCTCTGAGACGAATGAGAGCAACCCGTTTGTTTTATAATTTGAAAGGAAAGTAAAAGCATGATCTTATTCAAGGATACTCATCCAGTGTGATAAGAAATGACTTGGCAAAGAATAGGCTCTGCCTATCTAAAAAACATTTGTAGGCCATTTCAGAGAGATTAGGCTGTGGATGTTGTCTAATTGCCGTAAGGTAATTTCCTTGTTTCCATCAAGTATCAGGGGCTGTAAGACAAGGCAGCCTAATCATTTCCTAGAAATCTGATAGAGCCTCATAAGTGGACTTGGCCTCACAGATGGAACAACAGGTGCAATGCAGCTTGCAAGCTTTATTTAGATCTCTTATTTTCCCGCCCAGCTCCTAAATCCATCCTGAAGTGCCACAGGATTCCCCCAGCTCTGTGCAGACGTGAGGCCACCTTCCCACTAGACTTGCTTTACGAACGACAGAGACCTATTGCACAAATAATGGGTCAAAGACCAGCATCCAAAATGCAGTTGGATCTCCCTCCCAGCCTGCCTTAATTCATAGGGGGGTGGGTCTCTAAAAGGTGTTTACAAGTGTTTATAGGGACCTGCAACAAATAGGAGTAGATGTTTAAAGCAGATCACAGACAGCTGATTTATAGACACTCTTCCTACACCATCAACCACAGCATGCCTCCTATTGTCATAGGAAAAGCCTTAGACCTCTCATAAAAAGCTTTTTTCTTCTTCTTTTTTTTTTTTTTTTTTTTTAATAGTAGGCCTATCATAAAGTCCCATTTGATGTAGGAAGAGACCTAGAGAGCTGCAGGTCTTGGTGATGGTTCTCTACAAGGTGTAGAACCTCTAAAACATGAAAGGTAATCTAAAGATCCAGACTACATCTCAGAGGGAGCTAAAAGGAAGGCAAAGGAATGAAAACAAAAAAACTAACAAAAAAAAACCAATCAATTTTTACTGCCAATCTGATCTGGAGAGAAAATGCCTTCTTGACTTCAGATTGCTTTTTGGTGTGATGAGGAATGTGTAAGCAAGGAGCATTCATCAGGCATCTGCAAGACGTTAATACCACTAAGTATACCCTGTGTTTGCCTGTCGCAGTTCTTTGATGCTTCAGGGGAAGAAAAAAAGAGATCCTTCTCCTTTCAAACCAAGATAACCATGAAGAAGATGCAAGTCCTTTTCTGCTTCCTGAAGAGAACCAGTGGAAGCTCAGGGGCATGAGTTTAATATGATAATCTATGTGATAAGCAAATGTGATTAACAAACAGCAATGATATCACTCTTCAAAGTCTTCACCCAGTCAGATGCTTAAACACTCATATCACAAATACAGAATACCAAGTTAATTCAGTGCCTTCCATAGACTTTTCACACTCCTTTTAAAATATGTAGACACGTTGTCCCTATAAATCCCCAGAACTTCACACTACTGATGGCTGGAAACCTAATTTCCAGTCTCAGCTTGTTCACAGTCAAGTTTATTCCTTCTATATACCCTGCCTGATGGCTTAACACCAGGGTCAATGGGTCCAATGCCATCATTTCATCTGGGAATCATGAGTGTTTTAAAAACAAAACTCAATGATCTGGCTGTGGTGCTGAATCCTGATGCAGAAAGAAAGTCCCTTCATCAACATTCACGTTTTTTTCTAGGCAGACAGGCACCTGAGCAGATTGTCACGTCTCACACTGCCTGTTTGGGGGTGGCATGAACCTGATGGAGAATCACATGCTGCACTGAACAAGCACTAAAGGGGTCATTGCTTCTGGCACCATCGGGGAGCCGTGATCACACATTTTTGGGCAATTTCAGGTGCTCAGGTGAGCACCAACACTGATTAATTATACATGGAAAGAGCCATGTGCACACCCTGCTCCAGCTTGCACAGTCATGGGTAGGCTTTTATTGAGTGGCTGATGAGGAGGAAGGTGAGACAGTTTGCCCTTCTTTGCTTGTTAGAATCGAACCGGTGCATGCCCCATAGCACTTAGCCTCGACCACAGGAGAGAGGTCAGTGTTGTGACTGTCATAGAGATCAAGGTACCTTTCTGCAAGGGAATGCATGGCCTTCATACTAACCTGCTTGGGATGGAGAAGTGCTTTCTAAACAAAGGTGAATCAAGATGAATTTCCGTTAGACACCCTGGATGCAGTTGGGAAGTAAGAGTGTAAAGAATATAAGAGAAAGAGAAGAGTTTTTTGGATCCTACTACTCATTCTAGATTTGAATTACCAAAAAGAAGGGAGGAGGGGGTCACAATTTTATTGTGTAGGAATTTCTTAAATCTGGATGTTTTCTTTCAGATCAGCTGTCATGTGCAAAGATCTCTCATCTTCCACTCATAATCGGTGTTTTTTCTCTCCATTCTCTAAATTTAAGGGATGGAACTCAGTTTATTTAGTCAACTGAAGAGCTGTGCTGCTCTCTACTTTCTCTCATGGGAGCTTAGACACCCAGCTCATGTAATAATGCTGGGATGTAGACACATACATTTAGTCTAGAAACGAATCCTGAGTGATTTTTTTCTTCGTTTTCCACCTGTTTCCAAGATGAAGTCCCATCAAGCTCATCCACATGACTTTGCCATATAAGCATGCGTGACAGCAACTCTGGGCGAGAAGAGCTGTTGCTCAGTCTAGACCCTGTGCTGACAGGCACTGCGGCATCCGTCCCTTTTCTAAATTAGTCATGCCCCATTTTAACAGTACTCAGATTTTCTACAGGATCTCACTTGGGCACAGGACTCATTTCCATATAAGCAGCTGCTGCAGCAACTGGACTTGTGGTTTCAGCACTTGGGCTTTTCTCATCAGCGGATTGTACGTGGCCTCTTGCAAGTGAAATGGACTTTGCCAAGCAGAAAAACAAGTCATCATTGTTACGCAAGCAAAAACGAAAAACAAAACCTAAGCTTGTCAAATTAATTCTTGTGAATCAAAGTGCCGGAACCATCGTAGCCTATTTTCAGACAATATTTGCTTAAAAAAATTCTAAAGTGAAGCAAGAGGGTGAATATAAAAATACCCAAAAAGCCAAATGATCCAAGGCTCATATATACTTGAGATATACTTGATATTGCCAGGGTAAGAGAACTGGCAGGTGCTGTTGAACTAAGGTAGCCATCACTTACATGACCCTAAGGGAGTCCTCTCAAATCCTTGCTGGGACTCAAATAAAAGTCAGAATGAAGGTCACAACTAAACAGCAATTCAATCTGTCTTGAGACCTGCCTCGTGAAAGGGGTCATCTTGTTCCTGTCAGCACAAGTCATTTTGTGTCTGCGTGGTGAATCATGACCTTTTTTTTTTCTTTTCTGGGATAAATTTTCAGCTGGATCTGCTTCTTCCTGCAGATCGTAATCTAATAGTGTTGTAAGGCTAGCTGAAAAGAGCTGCCGAAAGTGAGAGGTTGCAGAGGGTGAGGAGTACTTTGGGGCTACTCCTTTCAGAAGAAGTTCAGATTTGCATGAGGTTATGAGCATCACTTTGTAGTGATGTTCACCAAGGACAGTATCATGAAACAAGCAATTCCTGCCCCAAGGAATCCTTTTTTTTTTTTTTTTCTTTTCCCACAGGGAGCAGCATTTGGATGGCTGGTCCATTTGGGTGAACCACAGTGGCTACTGGATGGTCGTCCAAGCTCCACTTCTCCAGCAGCCTTGAACTTACCTGCAGATGGCAAGAAAAGAGCATAGCACTGTGCTGTTCTCAGAAAACAACAGTCAGTGGCTTCACAGTCTTGTAGCCAGAATCTGGTTCATTTCAGACGTGATTTCTTTTATATCTAAACCACTTTGCAATGTATATCAATATAAGACTGTTAATTGATGACAGATTTGCTAACATCTAAGGTAAAACTATTCGGTATCCTGGCTGGGAACACGGTAAGGATATTCTTACTATTTTGCGGACCACTGCAGCTTGCAAATAACCTTTGTAACCAAATACTTTGTGCGTGTGTGTGTGTCTACAAGACTGCGTCCACTGAACTACAAACCTCTTGCTATCCAGCCACTCATGAGTCCTTTATATACTCAAATCCAGCCTGAGATACACAGATCTTTCAGTTATTCCCAGCCTCCAGGTTCTCCTTAATGATGTTGCTACTTTCTGAACCTTTCCCTGTTGCTCAGTGGCGTTTTGGCTCCAGGATCCACAAAGATCAGCTACAGATGGATCACAGTCCTCTCGAGCTGTAGCATGAGGATGTCCTGATGCACACAGCCCAGAATTGCCTTCATATATCGTTCAATAAGACTTATCCAAGAGAATACTGATGATAATAACAATGATAATGCTGCTGATAATAATAATAGTAGCAATAGTAAATCCAGATTAGGTCTGTTGGGCTTTGGCAAGGATGAAGTATGCTAGACAAAGAAGAACAATGCTTATTGGGATTATGCGAAGCAGGCAGATAATTTAAGACACATGTTCTGGGTTTCTGCCCTCTGGTCAGTGGTTTCTGGGACAGAGACGCATTCTCAGAACTGACAGGGTAATGGTGTCCCAGTACTGGCTATTTAGTTTATTTAATGAACTGGATGGCATAAATAACATCCTCAGGGAAGAAAAAAAAAAAAAGACGTCACCAGGTTGAGATCCATAGCAGCTGATGAAGTGGCAATGATTCTTCTAAAAAAGATGGTGGCATGGAGACTTTCCAGGTATGGGCTTATGGTAGAGGTTTGAAAAAGTTTTAAACAGATGACTAGTTTAAAAGGGCAAGAGGGGCCTGAATTACAGTATAAGTGAAGCCAAACTATGTACTGGCTAGTCTAGAATAAAAGTTGATGAAGCCTAAGTAGACATAAATCTTTGGACATTTTTTGGGAAACTCCTTTGTGCAGTAATAATGTTAGCACTTGTTATTAATACCTGGCTTTTCGTCAGTAGAATTCAAAACACTTTACAAGGGAGTTCAGTGTCATTATTCTGTCTTTATAAGTGGGGATTTTGAAATACAGGGATAAGAAGTTACTGCTCAGAAGGCCAGAGGGAGCAGGGGGGAGAGGACCATGTAGTCTGTGCCCCGTCCAACACGCTCAGAACTTGCTGTTTGTGTAAAGGCAGAGATCAAATTCTGGGTGGCTCCAGAAATATATCTGAGGACAAGCTTTATTTAATTACCAGTTATAGAACCAAGACATGAAACTCCCTCACTCCACCCTTCAATCTGGCCCTCCCTTGACCCAGGAGACCAGAGCAAGATGCAGTTCTCAACGCGGTATGTGAGTATTCAAAACAGTCACACATCTGTACAAGGCTGGCTCTCCCTCAGCTGATTTCACAAGACAGAGGCAAGTAAGAACTGTTTTGACTCTTTAAATAACAATGGAAAAGTTGTGTCTTTTTGCAAAGTTTTCCCCAGATTGTTTTTTGGAGGAGGATGAAGCGCATTAGATCAAGGACACAGCCCACATCACAGCCCAAAATCCCTGCTCATCCGCACTGCCTATCTGTTGTCTCACCCCCCAACTCTGGTCTGGGGAAGCAAGCTGGCTTTCCAGCTTGCAAACGGGTTTACACTCAAGCTGGTTTGCCCCTCCATGCAATAAGGATATAAGTGACAGTCACCACTTGGATGTGGGAATTTGCCCCCAAATCCACCTGAGATACCAATGTAATGTTCATATAACCCCTGGTGCCATATCTGAGATGTTTTACTGTCTGGGTTTATGAACCTGCTCCAAGCTGAGTGTCTGGGTTTCTCGTGCAAAGCTCGATGGCTTAAATGGCCAGTCTAAAAGACCCCTGTGCCAAAGGGGTAGAGCTAGAAGGAAATTATATGCAAAGGACTTACCTAAAATCCCATCACTCTCTCGGTCCTAAAGGCTTGAGCCAGAGTTATGTTGACAGGTGTCTCTAATTAGAAACTAAAGCTTGAAGACCTCTCTTAAGAGAAGGCATCTAAAACTTATTTCCAGGAATGTGAAGGACTTTCTGCTTACTTCTGTTAGGAGCACTGCCGGTGCGATGATACCATGTCATCACAGCAAGCACTTCCACCCAGGAGACCTGTTACCCCAACGAGTGTCCTACCAATTACATTAAAACCCCGCTTATTCATACACATTCCCCTTCAGGTCTCATGAATTGTCTGTTCTTTCCTGCACTTCCTTCCCGGTTTGGCACGTAGGGAAGAAGGCACTGGTGTGCAGGAGCGTCTAGAGCCTTGAAGTTAAATTCCACAAAAATTGAGAGGCTTGAATCCCTTTGGCCAGAGGATGGGCTTGTACCTCAGAGTCCCATTTTCTGTGTGGGAGCTCTAAACGCCACCAGCAGTTTTCGTCTTTCCAGTTTTAAAACTTCCTAGCATTTCCCATGAGAAGAATGAAACCTAAACGGATAAACCAAGTCTATTAAGAACAGGATTTGCTTACACTGATTCCTCAGAGGTAGTTCAGAGTTCACTGCAGATTTCCAGGCCACTCTTGAAAACCACTCCATTAGCTTATTAATGAAGGTAGCTATAGCTTTTGTGCTGGAGTTATTGCTGCTGAGTTATCTTGAGGTTGCTCCAAGTCCACCAGCTACACTAGGTCCTCAGGAACATAGGCACCTCTTCCTGGTTTCTGGCTGTTGATGGGATGTAGGTAGGAACTAAGCTTTTAGCCACCCCAGCCAAGGAAAATAGAAAGGACTGAGAAAACATTCAGGCTACAAATGGCAGAACTGAGTTGAGATCAGGGATGGTTGAGGAAGGGGAGGCTGGAGTGTGCGTGTAAACTATGGCAACTAAAACCTACCAGAGTCATATTTAAAGTTTTTTAACACAGTAGATGATGAACCCATATATGAAAACATCAGGATGTTTGCAGGAACTCTGGGTTTGACCTTGAAAAATCGTTTCACACTCCTCACCATGATAGGCAAGTTGTTTTCTCATGACATCTGCTGACTTTACTCTGGTATGTGGGTTTATGAGAGCAAAGGTTGCCATTCGAAGTGTCTGGGTACAGATAGTACCTGCGAGTAATAAGTAATGGATACACTACAACTGCCAAGATCCTTTAGTAACACAAAGTGCCATGTAGTTGTCTTGAGAGCTGTAGCTGGCTTTACCTCCCAGGGTTTTTCACGTTTTCTAGACCGCTCAGCTTGAAAGGAATGTGCATCCTGGCGTGACACCAGCCCTCTGGCCTCCAGCAGGCAAATGGAAAACATCAGGTTGTACAAGGTGTCCATATCCATACCAAGCACTTTGCAATGATACATGAATACGGAAATGTTTACATGAAATATATCTGTGCACACAGATGAATCACTCAGAGAAAACAATTATACAGACGATCACTTTTTAAAAACTATATGGCTGATTGCCCAAGCGAGATAAATCTCAAAGTTTTCTACAAAGACCATCTGAAACAAAGAGATTAGGAACGATTATCTAAGTTACCTCTGTTACCGTCACTCATGTGGTATCTGCGAAAAAGCTATATTTCTTAGGAGAATGGAGAAAGATGAGTTCGTTTCGTCCAGCAGAGGAAGGCTGAGGCAGGCTGTAACTGCTCCCTGTGTATTTATCAAAGAAAAAAACCAAACACTAGACTAGGAGGAGAGTTTTGTAAATGGAGAGATACCATTGCCACAGAGAGAAGTAGGCATTTCATATCTACAGGCTGGAATTGGAAGACAACCACAAAAATGAGGTTCTGGTACAGGTTGTGTCATAGAAATATTTCTGTAATAGCCAGACATTTATTCAAGGTAGAGCTAGATATGATTATACACAGGAGTAAATGACATTACCGGCTCTGACACAGGCCCCTAGATTGGAGGGGTGGGACCTGCACTTAGTCAGAAGGTATGGGCCATCGTAGTCTCCAAAACACCCAACGCAGCCTAACCACTAGCCTAGTCTTTAGCCAATTAAATTCTTCCATGGTTTTACTTATTTGCCTGCTTAACTTCTCCTTCCCAATCCCAGGTGACAGAAGAGAAGACAGCTGACCTGCTAAATGTTCAGTTAGACATTTTTGTGATGCGGACATTTGGGCTGAAACCATCCATGAGCTCCTGGAAACAACATTGCAGAGTATCATATTTCAGAACTCTGACTTGTGCCCTACTCAAAGCAGCAAAAATCTATACATTCAAACTAGTAAATTTACTCCAGATGAAAGCAGGGAGGGAAAATAAAAAAAAATCATGTACTTCTGTTGAGTTCTGCTGCTACCATTAAATGCAGAATCCTAAGTCAATACTACACATCTTTTTGAGATCCCCTGGTATGATTATAGTCTTATATTACTTCTCCCATGATTTCCTATAAAAATTCATCCAGGAGAAAAACCTGGAAGATCATAAGAGAATTTTTACTTTTCCTGGCTAATCTTATAGACTAAGTGAGCCAAAATTACAGATTAATGCCTAATGAGCGGGAATGTAGCTTTGGAGGAGAGTAAAGAGAAAAGCCTGTTCTAGCCTTAAATGATAACCACTTGGCAAATAATCAGCTGACAGTAAATGGCAGGAGGTGTAGAAGAGACAGCTATAAATAGTAAGACATCTAGGATTAGACTGTCCAGGCAACAGTGCACATAACTTTCTGGTACATCCAAGGAAGTTCAAGAACTATGATATTATGATGTTGGTCAAGATACAACTTATGTGGTCCTTAAATAGTAGGTTAAGTCATTCTCTAACAGACTCCAAACCAAATCTCAGGAGGACAGGAATAAAATAATCACAGAAATTTAGGGCTGGAAGGGACCTTCTAAAACCATCTTGTCCAGTTCTATTCTCTGAGGCAGGATAATTACTTCTAACAGATGTGTCTCTGATCTGTCTTTAAACACTACCAGAGAAGGAGATTCCAGGATGTAACTGAACTTAGCATTTGTAATATCATACCTAATTAAAGCTTTTTTTAACCACAAACCAAGTCTCTTGATCTTCTGTCAGGAGACACACAAAATAATTGATCTACATAACTTCCACACTTCTGCATATGGGAGGATTTATTGTTTTATATACTCAACAGATCTTTCAAGCTTATAATACATACTCGATGGCTTTTTATATGTCCAGGATATAGCACCTGATGATGACAACAGTACTTGAAAAGCAGAATTGCCCTGTGGGTTACTCTTCTGCCTGCTAATGAACCCAAACTATCATTAACACTAATTGATTCCAACTTGGACATATCTAGTCTCAGTCTTGTGTGGTTTTCTCCAGAACTACTTGACACTCCCAATGTAATGTAAGGTCCTGATCAAGGAGTACTTACTAAACTCAAGGTTTTTTCTGAATTTGAGAAAATAACATGTTTTTCATTTAAAAAATCAAGCCTACTGCCATTTAGAACCTCAAAACAACAAAACAGAACAAAACAAAACAACAAAAACCTTTACAGGGAATATCATCTGGGAACCATAAGCAATTTTAGAGGTTCCAGGACATCAGCAAATTGTGATTTTATGACATGACATCATGCTTCCCTGGGCCAGAATAAATGTAATTTTTTTGTTAACACTTTTGTAATGAGGTACAAGCAGAAATTTACAGTCTGTAAAAAATGAAATTAAAAAATCCTTCACTCATGGACACCTTGTGACAAAGTTGTTCTAGTTGCTGATTTTATCAAGAAGATATGATTTTTTTTCATTTCAAGAATCCCTTTTGTCATTCAGCAATGACAAATTAGAAGCGCTATTTGTTTTATCTAGGACTATTATTTTAGTATATTTGTTTGCTGCCCGGTGTCCCTTCCAGAAATACACAGATGGCTGGAGGAGCAAGGTCAGAGATCTTTTAAGGACACAGAGTCAACGCTAAACTTTTCACAATGGCACCTGAGGCTGGATTCAGCTTCAGATTCTGACATTTGAGTTAAATTAAATTAACAAAACAAAACAAAAAAGTAGCCAAAATGTCCATGTCTCCATGGGAGTTAAGAGAAGGGCTTGGTTACTTAAACAGAGGTGCCTGATACCATTTGAGATGACCCAGGGTACCCTGCCTGGACTGCAGCTGCCAGCCCAACAGACCTGAGGTCTTCTGTAGGACATGCGTCATATATTCCAGATCCATGCAGACATCTCATATATTCTACATGTTGCATCACCACTGGGTGCCTTTCCATAGGTAAGGAGGTATCCCTCTGTAGCACAGGAAAGAGTGCATAATTGACATTTATTGTTCAAAATCATATCCTACTAAGTTTATGCATAAGTACTTTTAAAACGTACACTGGGTTTTAAAGGCCTCTTCAGTCTAGCAGAAAAAGTTCTAATAAATCCCAGTGGTTGGAATGTGAAGCTAAATTAATTCAGCTGTGAAATGGAGCACCTTTAAGAAATGATGGTGATTTACTACTGGAACGATCTGTTAAGGGAAAAGGCAGCTCCCCTGCTTCAGGACTGAATGACTTTCTGGAAGAAGTTCCTAAGGTAACCACCTGTTATTGGAATCAGGAGAAGGGAAAATAAATTTATTTCTAGCCCATGCTTTCCATATCAGATTTAATGCTTTTCTGGTCTTAAACTTGTTATAAGCTAGATACACACTCTAGCCTCCTGAGTACCAGTTTCTTGCCTTAGTTTCCAGGCCATGCTGACTTTCACATTTCATCCAAAAAGTCTGCTCTGGAGTCACAGCTAAAGTGAAATGTCTTTCCTTGCAGTGCTCATTGTAACATAACCAGTCTCAACTGCCCGTCCTGCTTCTTTCATGACATGTTATAACATATAAACTCAGAAATACAGTTATAACAAATAAACTCCAAAATCCAGCACCGTGATTATCCCAGGCTCCTGCCAGCCATAGTTTTGCTGGACTTCTCCCTTTTCAGAGGCTATTCTGTCCCACAGGTCCTTCACGTATATCAGGAAGTTTTCAAGCCAAATTCTGTTTCTAAATCAGAAGCATTATGCAATCTGCTTCGGCATCTGAAGGAATAGGTAGGACTGAGTTGGCATTAAAACAGATCAGGCAAATAATCATCTTTCATGGCCAGCTCCATGATCCTAGTGTAACCCAAAGGAGTGAGAAGCACCCACGAGGAACTGAAGCCGAAAGCACTGGCATTGCCATAGTGCTCTGCAAAAGGGGGAGTGTCACCAGCCCAGAGCAGGTCCCCAGCAGAGCTCATGTCTATGTCTGATCAGCCACACTGATTAGACTGTCAGTTGACAGCCACCTAATGCTGCCTGTGTGCACACATTTGATTTCCCGGGTAGCTTTTCTGAGAAAAATCCATCCAATAATAAATATTAATTAGTCAAGAGGTAAAAAGGACTTTGTTACTTGTTGGTTAGCCCATTCAGCCTGGCTTCTCCTCTCTGCTCCACCAAACATCTCCTTCACATCCATAGGCAATGTCCATTCCAGAGAGGTGGAAAGAGGAGGCTTGGGGACTCCAGTTGCACAATGGACTCAGCACTCAACTTGCAGAAAACGTTCAAATCATTGTTTTATCTCTGCTAATAGATGAGGGATTGCATTGGGGTTTCCAGTCCTCTGACTGAGTCAGGAGACCACTGACAAAGTCATTTTAGGCACAGCAGTCAGTGGAGAGACATTATACAGTGGCAAATCTGAAAAAAAATAGCAAGATGGGGATGGGAATCAGAGTCCTACAGTCTCTGTTACTTCTCTATCCAGTGGATTTGCAGTCTGTAGGCCAAAACCCTTGAAGTTTCTAGGATGTCCACAAGCTTGGATGTCAGAGAAACATCCACATGACCATGCCATCTATTATATGGTGGCTCAGTAAAAAGACCTTGTTGTGTCATTGCAGTTACTCAGCTATGTCACTTATAAAACCAAAGGCTTCATGCACTGATTTAATTAGGCTCTACATTGTTCAGAGGCAGGACCTCATGTAGCAAGTGAAGCAGAGGTCAGGGGTGACTGTGTGCAGCTGCTAAAAGCTGCTCTGCAAGCAATCAAGTGTGGAAAAAAAAGAAAAAAGCCTGAGGACATGTTTTATTCAGCTCAAGCATGGCTCAGCAGGAGGACCAGAGCTTGGAGGCATGAAGGACTGTAAATTCCACGGAGATATTTCCAGGATTGTTTCCTGAGGAGCCCATTGAAAGAAGGAAATGAGTCAGGCAGCAGGGCTACTTCCATAATTTCTCATGCCCTGGGGATAGAACTCAATGTTTCAAGTACCCCTGGGGGTGGTGATACAAGGTCTCTTAACACACACTCAGATACAGGGTTACTTTGCTATAGATCTATGTCATGTAATCTGCAATAGGAAAACTACAAATCTGAGGGGTCTTGACATATTTGCTGGGGCTTACCTGTTCCAAAATAGGCATCTGCACTAGAACTAATTGTTCAAGTTTCCTTTCAAATGGAAAAAGAAGACAGAAAGTTATTTTCAGTGTGTGGCTTCATCCTGAAAGCAGCAGAATCCTAACAGCATGTAATTAATCCTTCAGTGAGCTCTAAAAGTGCCTCTTTTTTCACCAATGGGTCCAAAAGAAAGTTAACCAACCAGTTTCTATGTGTCAGGTTAAAAGTCAATTGAGCTTGGCATCGTAAATGAAACGGGATGTCTAGATTTGGGGAGAGGACCTTTGGTGGCTCCCAAGGCTGGCTCTGAGTTGGCAGTGTTAAGCGTAACCATAATGGTGAAGGGTTGTAACATAAGATTCAGATGCAATTTCCTGCACTGACACAGGGTCTCTGTGCAGCTTTGAGGTAACGCAGCTGCTTACTCACAGGGTATCTTGCGTGGGCCCCAGGCACTACCATGGGAAGATGCAGGTCTCCTGCAAGTCTTCAGTCATATCTTCCATCCCACATTGAAGTTGTCTCTAAGGCATCTCCAGTGACACAGGATTCCTCTATATACATAACTTAGTAGAACCCTTAATTTTTGCATTTCCCTACTTGCAACAATAATCCTCATCTTTCGCCTGTCCTACAGGTTGGTAAGGAGCAGAGGGAACACGATGAGCATTCATTGCGAAGATGCTAAAGGCAGTGACTCTGAGGCACTCAGGTACGTGAGGGGTTTCAAGGTGAGACCTTTTGGCTGCTTCCCTATTCCTTCATCCAGGTATAGGCCATGACAATATAGGGGCAAAATGGAGTTAAGATTCAGCGGTGTTCAGAAAGGAAACTTAAGAGCTATTCCCAGATATGAGCTATGACATACTGTGATATCTCCCGTCCAGACAATCAGAGAATATCAGGACCCCAGCAAAAAGCTCCAGATGCAATTCTGTGTATCAGATGCCAAGGAAAGCGTGGGAAGAACAAGGAGTCAGTGACATTGCTCTGAAGCACTAGTTCCTCACCCCAGGAGGTGATAATCTGCAGCTGGCCTCCAGCTATGGACTTTGGTGGAACACCTGCAGTGACTTGGGCCTGGACTTCACCCACATTGCCTCTAAAAGGGCAATAAAAAACAGCAATCAAATAAAAAGCAGTATCTCTGCTGCACTGCACCGGTTTGCCTGATGAACCTGGAGCTCCAGATAACAATTCCACTTGAAATAGGTAATGATGGTTAACAAACAGCAGCCCAGTTACTCGAGACAATGCTGAGGGCAGCGCGCGACTGAAGAAAACAGCCTGATCGTGTTTCTCCTCTAACTTTTCCAGACCAGCTGCTGCCAAAGAAGAGAGAGAGAGAGAAAAAACAAGGAAAAAAAAAGATGGAGGGGAGAGAGAAATTAAAAAGCAGGAGCTCTAGAATTGTTATACACCGGAGAATCAAAGGAAAACAATGTTTTCCCACATGGACAAAAGTCTCTGCTCCTGTACCCAGTGGGTCAGATCCAAGCCTTGCTGGAGTCAATGTATAGACTCCCTTTGACTTAGTAGGCTCTGGATCAGACCCAAGGTTCCCATAATGATGGCTAAGCCTGACCTGCCTACTGGGATGGCTTTAGGCTTGACAGAGCCAACAAAAACTTGGTCTTCTCAAGAGCATTTTTGTTTTCATGAGGTTAGGCTAAAATTAGCTGCTGGAACCAGCACAGCTTCTTCACATCTGGACTGATGTCCTTGCAGCCACAGGCTTCTTTGCCATGTGACAACCCCATCAGAGATAATTTCTGGACACCAGGATACATACAATTATTTCAGCATTAGGTGCCATGTCAAGACAACTGACTGTATGCTACAGTAAGAGATGCCCAGGCATCTCTAGCACAGATGCTCTCATTTAATCCTCCTTCCCTGAACCACACTAGTGGCAAAAAAAAGTGTCAAGAATGTAGCCAGGCACACTCTGATGGGTTATTTCCCCAAAGCTTGTCATTATGTCCAGTTGCCACATCAGCAGTGGCCATTCCCACCATTTTAGCTGCTGAATTAGGGGCTGCTGTGCTGCTATCTGGAGTTCTATCATGGTGTCTAGATGCCTTGAAGTTCAGCTGTTTCCAAAGCACACAGTGGATCCTGAAACCACATCATCAGGCCATCTGTTGTTGCTACAGCTAAAAGTCAGTAGGTGGAAATACAGGTCTAAACCCTTATATCACTTCTTGACTAAATTGCCATAGAAGATGCTCTCAGCAATTAGCTCATGTGGAGACATTTGCATTACAAAGATTTGAATGAATTCCGCCCACCCTGTCAGGAGATGTGGCCGTGGCTGCACCAGTCTGGCTTTGCAGTGACATGACCGGTATCTGGGCAAACAAGCTTTCCAGATCTGCAGTGGGAAAACAGGAACCTCCTGGTTGCTCTCAAAGTAGAACACGTGTTTACAGGTCACATAAAGTAGCTCAGTCCTTGGGAAGTTTTCTCTCCTTTTCCTTCACCACTGCTCACCGAGGGAAGGCATTCTTCCCTACCTCCCAGCAATCATCTGTCAGCCTGACTAGAAGCCCAAGTCTACTATTCATGTGGTCAAAGCTGGAAATTTGTCTGATTATATTATATTCATTAAAATATTTGATAGAGAGGACAGCAAATGAGATTTTGTGCAGGGTAGCATAACTCCACTGAAATTGCCGGGGGGGAGGTCAGATTCCTACCTAATGTAAATAAGCGTAACTGCAGTGAAACCACTCATTCTGTAGGAACCAAGAATTTCACCCCAAAGGGACCCCAGAGCCTATTGAGATCAATCAAGAATTTTCTATTTGGCCACAAACTTTAAGTCAGACATTTACTTTAGTTAGAAAAAGTGGCTGTAAGTGGAAAAGTCACTGTTCTGGAATAGTCATGACCATTTTATTCTTCTTTGTATACAAATAAACATCTCCCAATGTGTTTTTAGCCATGAGATGCATCCTAGGAACTGTTTTGAACACCCTACCAGGGTTTAAGCCTTCAGGCCTTGAAAGTTCATTTTCACACGAATTTTCTCCCGCTGAAAAATAAAAGGAGGCTGTTACAGAGCTATGTTGCTCAGCTGAGAAATATGACAATTGCAAGAATAATTGCAAAGAAAAACTTCAGTGCAATTCTTCAGTGGTTTTACGATGGACATTTTGATGGCACTCGTGAGCTTTCAGAAGGAAGTCAATTTTAAGACTACTTTAACTCTGGAGGATGCAGCCAAGTACATGAGATAGGACTGATTAGTAAGGGATAAAGTGCAACTAGTTCTTGGCCATTTTGTTCAGCTCAGGAAGAAAGCTTTCAAACTGTATCCCTATCCTCCTCAGCATTCCCAAAATGACTTTTTTAACCAGTGTACCAATGGTCTCCATTCATAGTGGAAGCTGGTGGCCCTAGACACCAAGTTTATGAGCACTTTGTCATCTCTAGAGCCCTATTTCTGCCCGAGGTTACAAAAAGTCACTGCAGCAATGGGAGTATTTGGTCGATTGAAAACAAGATAGGATGTTACCCACAGCAAGTTAGAGCTGAGATCACAGGATTCACTTGTGCAGTGTTTTCGTGTCAAACAACAGAGCACAACCCTTGGTGACATTTTTACAGCTGCACAAAGCAAGTGACTGCAATATGTTTCTCTCAATGTTCAAAGCTTCTCTCAATGGGGTCTTCATTTCAGCTATTATTTGTTGATGCTAATGTGACTAGTAATAATGTAAAACTGCATTCCAAGCTTTGGCCTGAATTTGAAAAAAAAAAAAGACAAACCCAAAGCAAAACACCATCTGCCAATTTTGTGTGCTAGTGTGTGTGGTTTGGGGACGAAGTGGGGGAAAGGGATTATTATTACTGTTACATTTTTTCTGAAGCAAGAATATCTTGCTAAGATCATCCAGGAATGAAAATGAATGAAAACAATTGAAATGGCTGGAGAAGCCGTTGCTGTCAATTTTGGGGGCGGGAAGAAGACAAACCAAAAATGCTCACTTGGCATACATGTGCGGTTTGAGGGCATTCTTTCTTGGTTGGTCGCAGCAAGAATATTTAGCTGAGTCAAATGTCTGAAGAAAGTAAGCAGCCAGCTGGGCTAGGATGGCTAGGGAACACTGAATTGCAGTGCCAGCAGCACGCAAGGCAAGGATGTGGCTGGCATCTGAGCCACCTACCTCTGATCCCTCGCAACAAATGACTACCTGTCACCAAGCCTGGTGCAGAGAAGAGAAGTCACAACCTTCAACACAATCCCTGAGCCAAGCTAGAAGCTTTCAGATGAACAATTGTTTTTCTGACCGCCCTTTTCTTGTTTACCTACAATCTTACCCTGTTTTCTCCAGGACAATAGCAGGCTGGGGTGTTGACAGCCTTGTTGCTTTTGTGTTCAGCAGATGTTCTGAAACATCTGCTTCCCAACACAGAATGAACCTCTAAAGCTCTCAAGAATGCTAACAGCTTGTCAGAAGTATCTTTTTTTATACAAATTTTATTCTACCCAGTCCTTTCAGTGGCAGCTTCCTGGCATTAGGATTTATTCTCATTCAATGATCACAAAGCTAAAAAAAAAAAAAAGAAAAAGAAAAAGAAAAAGAAAAAAAGTTCGGGCCAAGTCTTGTAATGAAAAGGTCAAGTGCACAAAGGTGTGAAATCTCCTGAAGGAGCCAAGGTGTTACTGGGCCACAGCAGCTCCGTGAGCCAAACTGAAAATTAGCACGCAGACTTGACGTCATCCATTGACACTTGGTATTTTGGAGGGACAGGATGAGCTAAAGAAATAAGTCCCTTCCCAGCCTGTAATTTATTAGGCTGCATCATAGCCACTCTGTACAGAACTCCTCTTTTCAGAAAGAGAGCTGGAAAGTTGGTGTCTCTCTGGATGGTTAGATCAGAAGTAGGGAATTAATACTAAGGCTGAGCAATATTTCACTACAAAAAATGTTTTCTGGGGGAAGCAGAAGGCTAGGAAGGCAGAATATGCACCCTAAAGATTGTAGATTGGCATTTCCCAAACTAATATTCATTTAGATAATTGTTTCTTGGGGGTAGGAAGGGCTTTCTGAGCAAAAATTCCAGAAAATAAAAATTATTTCTATTTTTTGTGTGTTTTTCTTTAAATTCCAAATGACATGACATTTAATGATATTTAATGAAAGAGCCAAGTTCAAAAGAGTTCACAGATAATCCACAATGCTTTGCTTTGCCAAAGGCTATCTTCCCTGTTCTCTTACCATCACAAATTTGTTTGCAAATTGTCAATGAGCAGAAATAAAAACATTTCCAAGAACAGCTCTGGTCTTTGTTCTCCAGATTCCTGGTATAAACCTGTCTGAATCCTCCAGATCAATGCAAGCTCCATTCCCTGGTAATGCTTACGTAACATGAGATGGAATTCTGGCCAAAATCTTCAGCTATTTTGCTATGGTCCCAGGGAAATCAATTCACTTGATGTCCTAGATGTATGCTGAAGGCCAGCCTAACTCCTCCCAACTGGCCTGCTGGTAAGCGGATTGTGTAGGCTGGAATGTCAAAGGGTAAGCAGATGGTCTATCCACATACACAGATCATATTCACCTGGCTGTACATCAGCAGTAACCCCTGGGAAGTCATCACTAATTCTGATTTGGCTTGCACCTAGGTGGGTAACACGGGCTTAATTGCAAAAGCTCTTTTGGAGTCGGTTGTGGCTTAGCTCAGCATATTCTGTGCTGAAACCTGTTTCTGCAGAGGACTCTCATGTTTCCATCTTGGATAGCTAACCTTAAATCCAAATAAATAATTCAGTTCCATTAAATTTAATTCGTTTTGATGGATTGCTATGTTTGATCTTTCTCTAGCTCTATCCAGAATTTCATACTAGAATATAGATTTTTCACAGTTCCTTAATAACTCTTGATGTTTCCCTATCAGTTCTGTTTCTTGGATTATTCTTTAAGTGAATGAGGGCCTAGAAATCCAGATTTCAGATGCCGCGTTGACCTAGACTGCCTTATCTGCTTTGAGATCACCAAAAGCATGAAGAATGTAGTTTACTGCAGAATTAAATATTCTACATTGGGTTCCACTTGTTTCCAATGATCTAATAAGGTGAGGAGTGATTTTGTTTTCTTTTGATGAAACTGAAGGAATCAGAAAGCTATTTCAAAAGATCGGTCAACACTGTTGAAAGGCTAGGACTCTTGTTTTCTGATGGTAAATTGCCAAAAAAGGCATCTAGAGATATCTGAGATGCCCTAGTGAAGCTGAGGCGTCTATAATACCCACTGAAAATATCTTCCAAATTGTTTTTAACTCTCTGTCCTATAGCCAGTGAGTTCACTGTGCAGGTGGATTGATCCCGGTTTTACACTGTTCACTTTTCATGAGTTTGTCAGCTCTACATCCCCCCATAAACAAATCAGTTTTCCTTATGACCTTGGAACCCCTCAGAAATATTGAGTAAGTTGAAAAATCACATTTCTTTTCCTCTGCACCTGTTTCATTTCACTGTAAATGAAATCTCTTCTTCATCCCTATAACGAAAGGACGAGGCGCAATCTTTCAGACCAGTGCACACAAATGTGTGCAGATAGAACCACGTTTCCTCTGCACATGCTCTGAATTATCTGCTTATGCATCGTGTACAGGTATCTTGGATACTTGCACAGCATTATTTTCTGTGTAGCTGAGTAGCTAAACCCTGGCAGCCACAGAGGTATAGGGCCTCTTCTTTAAGATGCTCTGTCTTTGAAACTGAGAATAAACTGTGAGTGGTTAAATATTACCTGATGTAACCTGCTCTGCTAGCATCACTGGTGCAACGCTGATTTGCACTGACTGAAAATCTAACCCTAGATCTAGTACATGGATGACTATATAGAGAATGACTTATACGAAAAGGATCTCTCCAGCATCTCTCTTGCCACTCTTCTGGGCAAAGTATTAAAACAAGACATCCAGCACGCTCCCAAACAAGTTTCTGCAGAACACTGCCAGGGTACCAAAACAGTTCAGGAGGGCCGCCCTTGGGTAGGGAAACAGGTGCATGTACACAAGGTGAGCAGAGCTTTATTTAAAATGGTTTTTGTAAATCTTAAAATTGCAGTTTGGCAAATACTAATTTACACCTGGCAAACTGGAGACTGAAGAAAGTGAAAGATCACTAAATCCTGAATTTAAAGATCACTTATGAAAGGAATTTGTCTACGTGTTGGAGTTTGCATTCCAGAAATGGTCTCTGCATTGCCCGTGGGAATCTCCTCTTTGACAGGAATTCAGTTTAAGAAAAAATCTATTTTATTAGGGATTATCCTTCATTATCTTATCATAAAATATAATTATTTTCATCTCGAAAAGGCTTGCAGAGATGTTACATTTTTCAGTCGCAGCTATCCTTGCTAGCAGATAGGAAGTATCTTACTCCTTTTTCACACCTGACATTTCTCACCCACACTGCTTTTCCTTTTATTCTCTTTCTTATTAATGTAACTACCTAGCTGTAAATGTCAGCGTGCTGAAGGCAAGGTGAGCAGACACTCAGATTATATAAGCAGCAGAGAGAAAATTTAGCATACTTTGTTCCTTCTCCAATTTCCCCACCACTTTGCCCTTTACAAGACCCTGTGTTTATTCCTACCAGCCTGCCCCATCCATTTTCATTGTGCACCTTTACACGTTATTACTTACCATGGCGGGGGCTTCATTGGATCCATCTCGGGGGCATCCTTGCCCTCTCACTGGCTTTTTAGATTTCTCCATTTGGCAGGGGGTCTGTGCACATGCACATGCACATGTATGTGCCCTTAGCTCTTCTGCCATTCTTCGTGGTGACACCAAGTTGTCCAATTCTGCTCTGACAAAGGGTAAAAGTTTTGATCTTAACCCCATTTGGGCCAACTCATAAGACTCCATGACTATGCTAGCAAATAATATCAATCAGAGCCTGTTCTTAGACCCTGACTGATACAAATAAATTATCTCCCTCCCACACACCCTAAAATAAGCAGCTGCAGGCAATTTTCCCATTGGGAATGAGCTCATTTGCGCTACCCCCCAGCTGTGCTCAAGCATTGTCTGAGCATTTGCTCTTGGACACAGGTCAAAGCTATGCCAGGGGCTATGCTAACAATGTAATGGTGTGGGCAGCTGCGGGACACTGCCCAGATCCATGGCTTGGCTCTGTTTAATTTACTGGTATAGACGTATTGACTTCAGCAAAAATAAAATCTATCTCCACAAGAACCATCTAGGTTAGTTAACCAGCTACAGTACAACTATCAGCCAAGCATGAGTCCTGGAGAATAGTTCCTTTTTCCTGATTCAATCAGGGTATTTTTCATAGATGTAAGTGTTTACACATTTTTCGTAATGGTCTTCAGTGAAAAACAGCTTGTAGAATTCAGGTTTTCTGCATGTCTTTTGTGCTGTCTCATCAGTAACACTGTTAAATCTTCAGTCACACTACTGATGTGTTTAAAGGATTTATTCCTTCAGGAGTTTCTGGTGTGTCTGAAAATGTTTGAAAAGCTTTGGTATCGTAAGCTGTGATTTCTATTACAGTTGGTATAATACAGTGATTTGTTGCCGTTACATAACTGCTAGTTTAGCTCCCAGCATCACATTGCGTATTGCAAAGTCCCAACCCACAGAGCACTTGCTCAGGTTTAAGCAGAGATTATCCTGTTGGCTTTAACAAGCTTTGACTGAATCTGGGGCATAGCGACACTAGGATTTTTATACAGAAAGATCTACAAAGACAGCACAAGGGCCCAAATCTCACATAGCAAGAGCATACTGAATTCCCTCTTTGTCCTAATGATGCAAAAAGCTCTGGAGTTTAGTGAGCCTGTATATGTCGTTGAATCTGAACATCAGGTTTCTCTTACAGGGAGAGTAAAGTGCTCCAAAAGCGGACGAGTGGAGCTGGCTCGCTGAGCTTCCAGCTAAGGTAGATCATCAAAAACACTGAGGGCCAGTGCTGATTTGAATCCTCAAAAGGTCTGAAAAAAAACATTTTAGACTGGTGGAAAAACCCTCCTTCTGTATCAGATTTAGGTACCTAATCCAATCCAGCTGCATTCAGCTAGAAAACAGACTGGGACCCGGGACATGCTCCACTTGTCCCTCACTTAGACTTTTTGCTGAGACCAATGAATAAAAAGGTATGGATTGTCCTCAGCCTGAAGAAAATAATTTTCAATAACTTGCATTTGCTGCTAAATGTATTTCAAACACCAAGGGAGACACAGTGATAATCATCAATATTCAACAATTAACACTGAAAACTTTCAGCTGCTCTCCCAAGTTTCCTTTCATAGTACACAGAGAGAAACGGGAAGTTCAGAGAGTAAGCCGCCTCATTTGAGAGAGGCAGTTGAGTAAGATAAGCCACGCTCTGGAAAGGCCTGCTTTTCTGCATCAGCTGTGAGGCATCTCTAGAAGACAAGCTCAGGCTTAAATGTCTCACTCTTAGGCTACACCTACACTATAAAGAGTGTCTTGAAAGAAATGGTCACTTTTAATACAACAAATTCAGGATCAAGTATCTATTGGTGGTGTATTCAGACTAATCGTATGTCTTTCCAGAAGTCCTCCTCAGCTTACAGTAAACCTAAAGTTTGGTACAAGAATTGCTGGATGATGGTCTCCAAGACGGGGGGCAGGGGGAGTGTTTTGGAGGGTTTTTTTGTTTGGTTTTGGTTTGTTGTTTGTTTTTTTAAAAAATCAAAGTTCGGTATTCTTTATCTCAAGCTTTAAAAAGTGGAATGGCTCTGTGTTTGTTTTTCCTAGAGAAGTGGGCTATCTGGATGTGCATAGAAGATGTATCTAGCTTTTTCTTAAATATCTCCAAAGATGGAGGCTCCATTTCATCCCCAAGCAATCACTTTTAGTACTTCATTATCCTTCCTACTCGGAAGCTTATCATAATATCCAACCTAAATCTCCCTAGCTGCAATTTCAGACCAGGACCTTTTGTTCTGTCCCCGGTGGACACAGAAAATAGCTTAATCCCTGGCAAAATGAACTGACCACGGCACAAAATAGAATCAGTTGAACCCATTGGCAAAAGCTCCGAAGTGAAACACTGAAATTGTTTTCCCAAATTAGTGTCATTAAGTCCAAGTGGTGGGACAGAGAGCTATGATGGTGGGGAAAAAAGGTTAAGAAGGGTAAAAAAAAAAAAGCACTGGTTAATGAAGTTAGATTGTCTTTATCTGGTGAATGCTGTAAAACAAACAAACAATTAAACCAAAAGCAGGGGGAGAAGGGCAGGGGGAAGACAACCACCCCAAGCAATGCCTGCTGTTTGATTCTACGGTGCGGAAAAATTGTCTGCTAGTGTGGAAACTGGCAAAAGCCTTTTTGTCCTCAACAGAACTGTAATGACTTACGTCCACTACCAACCTGTTGTGAGAAGCAAAATCCTCATTGCCTTTGTTAATCAAAATCAGTAGGGATGCTGACAGAGCAGCATGGGACAGTAAGAAGCGTGGTGGGTCATAGTGCCCAGATCCATGACAAAATGTGGGAAGCGTTCAATACCAAGTAGGTCAAGACTTTTCAGCTCATAGGTTGTGTCTCCTGAGAAGATATACGGTGTCATATTAGTAATTTATCTCACAGAATAAGCAAAACTCACAGTACAGTAACATCCCACCCTTCTATTTTCCATGGGTTTTAAAGAGGGAAAAATAACCATAAAATATCTTCATTCATCATATCAAAAAGCTTGGTGATTTGGGTGGTTGAGAACAGAAGGGAATAGGAGCTTGCTGCTAATTGGCACAGAAATGTGACTTTTGGTGTCTGGGAGATGGAAATCACCAGAAATGGTGCAGAAAGGTGGAAGGACAGCATGCCAGATAGGGAAAGAAATGTCTGAGCAAAGGCAGAGCAGAGAGGGAAAAGGTTTTCTGAGCTAAAACAAGAAAGTCCCAGTGTTTCCAGTGAACACTACCTTCAGCCTGGTAAAGGAACTTACCAAACTTTTTATTGAAAGTAATAAAACTTCTTAATATTCTGAAAATACATATATTTTTAATGGCTGTATATTTGTCTTTTCCCAACTTTTGCTGCCTCTTGTTTATTTTGCTGTCACTGGTAGCATTCAGAGAATAAAAAAATGGAGAAAGGAAAAACAAATGGGGAAGAAAGACTACATTTTTGCTTAAGATCAAAAGAAGAAATAAAGAAGGATATGAATACAAAAACGCTGAAATACTCCCTTTTGAAAGAAGAGCATTTTCATTTTTGAAGTTATTTGTAAGGAGAAAAAACACATTAACTCCGGTGAGTGATAGGCATGTCAAAAACCAGCCTAAAACCAGTAGGTGAAAAACCTCAGACTCTGCTCAGGAAATCGTAAATACACAGTCTCTCAATCATACATGAACAATAGCATCAATCTTCCCCGGGATGATACGCAGTTTGCAACCTGCTCTCTTCCACCTCCGGCTTTGATGGTCTATTTTGGACCTTGACAAGCTGCCTGTCGAGTCAATTTGTTCTTGAATTTCTCCATCCAGCACCTGTTCTGCATTAAAACACGAGACTCTACAAACAAGCATTCCCGGACGAGACATGAGGAAAACTCGGAACTGAAATGAATGTTCTGCTCCATTAACTTTCATAACTGGATGATGTCCTTTGTTTTTGAACATTGCTTTTAATGGCCCCTGTTAAAGATGAAACAACTTTGAGTTTAGCTGTTACTGGATCACCCTGTAATTTGCGTTTATTAGAAAAAGAAGTAAAAAGCAATGTCTTCTTTTTGCTCACTAGCTGCAAACTCAAGGCTGTCAAGTTACACCCTTGGAAACCAGTTTTTTTTAATTGATGTTGCTTTCTCTAAAGGCACTTTTAGAGTTATTTTCCACTAGAAAAAATGAAGAAGCAAAATGTGGAAAAAAAATGCTGGTGGAGAACATAAAACTCACTCAGCTGTGAGTAAGGGCATAGGGGTTTTGCTTCATCACATGCTTAAAAACAAGTGCTAAAGCACTGTGCTGAATTTGGGTGACGTGGTAGCTCAGGTTTTAAGTTTGCAGCAGGGGGAACAAAGTGATGCACTGAGAAAGATTCCTGAGCACATTCGTATGACTGCAAGTCCTCACGTTTTTAATCAAGTTACACGTTAGCAACATATCCTTCATCCCTGATCCATGGTAAAAGGCATGCATGCTCTTAACCTGTCCCAGCTCCAAAGCAAAATGTCACCTGAGACACTACACTAGTGTCTATATTAGTGCCATGAAATTGCTTAAGTGAAGGCAATTTACCCAAATACTGCAGAACTTCTGAGAAACATTAACCACATACACCAAATGATTGGCTGAGTTATGCAAAACTCAGGGTAGTTTCAGCTTGCAGATTCAAACTCAAGTTTTATGTGAAAATAGGCAAGTGTCTGTATGTGAAATGGTTGCATAAGATCTCATTTCAATTTCAATAGAAATTCAAAAACAGTCATGTACTCAGAGAAATTTAGAGCACAATTCATCTGAGAAGCTAGTAGGGATGCAGTTTAGTTGCTTAAATCTAAGTAATTATTGCCATCTGAGATGCCTTTTGGTATCCAAGACATCCACTCAGGGGTGGTGAACATAGCACAAGGCCTGGTAGACACCTACCCAGCAGAGAGACACCGGATGGGATCCTGTTGAGCATCTCAAATGAGGCTTCTGTATATTGATGTCTGAACTGAGCTCAAAATTGCCGTAGACTACAATGGGAGTTTCCACACCTATCCCACTGGTTGCTTCCTATATAGAATCATAGAACGATAGAATCCTTTAGGTTGGAAAAGACCTTTCAGATCATCAAGTCCAACCATTAATCTAGCACTGCCAAGTCCACCACTAAACCATGTCCCTAACCACGTCTTTTACATACCTCCAGGGATGGATACTTAACCACTTCTCTGGGCAGCCTGTTCCAGTGCCTGACAACCATTTCAGTGAAGAAGTTTTTCCTAATATCCGACCTAAACCTTCCCTGGCCCAACTTGAGGCCATTTCCTCTCGTCCTATCACTTGTTACTTTGGAGAAGAGACCGACCCCTACCTCGCTACAGCCTCCTTTCAGGTAGTTGCAGAGAGCAATGAGGTCTCTCCTCAGCCTCCCCTTCTCCAGACTGAACAACCCCAGCTCCCTCAGCCGCTCCTTGTAAGACTTGTTCTCTAGACCCTTCACCAGCCTCATTGCCCTTCTCTGGACACGCTCCAGCATCTGTAGTTTTATGTCTAAATTTTTAAGTTGAACTCCTGCCTGAAGGAGTAATTCAATTCCCTAAACTTAAGGTATTTATTTCAACTGGAAATGCCTTAGGTTATCTTGCTTGACCCCCAGCTGCAGTTCAAGAAAGACACAGCTCTCCTGTAGATCCTGTGCCATAACTGCCAGTCCAGCTTGGATGTCTCAGAAACCCTAGAACATTTGAAATTAACTAAAAACTAGTGTTTAAGCATTGGGTTAAATCTGCAATATCCATTAAATTTGCCACCTTCCAAATTCTGTAAGATTTATCTCCCTTTCCAAGATTGTTGCCCAGTGTCACTTATGAGAGCTTTTTGAGCTGCGGTTAGAAACCTTCATAGCCAGTTATTCAAATACAGGGCATTAACAAAAAGGATTTGCACAGATCAGCATCTGCGACAACAGAAAAATAGAGACCTGGAGTCTTGATGGAACAGCAATAAAATAAGCTGGGCTTTTGTATGAAAATGTCACTTGAGCATCCCTAGGATATTCGAAGTGTAAACAACCAAAGACGTCACAGCAAGGCACGAGTAGAAAGAACCGCATCTAATTGACTGCACCGCATTGACTCAGGATATTCATACTTTCCCTGATATCTCCCTAAAAAGATTCTAGTAATTTTCCCAGAAGGAAATCCATAGCATCGTTAAATATTGTGCACTACTGCTTACCTAAATCTCAGTATTCAATACCAAAGCTTTCTTTTACTGTGAGAAAGCCAGTAACTTTTTTTCCTTCATCCAGTGGGCTCAGAGAACAGTTGGTTCCTGAAACTTTTATAACAACCTCTTTACTATATCTCATAAAATCAGTATATTCCTGTCCTTACTTATTTACCATTTGAACCTTCTTTTCGCCTAAGATAGCAGCAGATATGCTTCTTTGTGATGACTTTCTCAAGAGACCCTAAGTTCAAGACCCATTGTGTGTTGTACACATGTTTATTTAATAACAGACACCAGTGGAACAATTTGGGTATCTAAAAATCAGTGTCTAGTGCCATCTGAGGCACTTTTAGATACCCAAAACATCTGCACAGGGCTGATGATAGATGTGACAGAAGACCAGTGGGGAACCCATGATCATCTGACTTTGAAACTGGAGACCTAGTGGAATAACTTTTGTCATCTGAAATGTAATGAGATTTCTGAGACTAGATAGATGAGTCTTTCCTGAGTAGATGAAGCAATTTTTGTAGCCTGTGTTTTGCAGATGGAAAGGAAAGGCCAAGCAAAATGCCATATCCAACATCAAAAGAATTTTCTGGTAAAGTCAAGTGTAAAATATAGAACACTGGAGTCTCTCAGTTGTGGTTTGGCCAAGGTTTGGAAGCTGAATTGTACACCCTGAGCACAAAAAGTTGTACTCAGGTCATTGGCAATAGATTCTCGTTCCTAGTCAGAAAAAGGGTCGTGTTCAGTTTTCTAAGTGTCTTATGTCTCATCATGGTTTTCCTCTGTTGGTTATGCAGGGATCAGAGCCAGGGAAGGGCATCTTGAGACAAAACCATAAATCTCTATCCAGAATCTAAGATATTGTGACAGGTGCCTAATTTTACCTTGAGTATCATGGTGAGTGGTCTGAATAGGGATTATCGCTCACAATTTGGCTAATATGTCCCCCATAAATGTTGATTATCTCCTTTATGGACAAGTTCATGTGGTTCTCTACAATTTTGGGGTTAGCAATTAACCTTCCTCATGATATTCCCTGTAATTAGTATCAAATACAGGTTTAGCCTCAGGAATATCTGGGAAACAGTGTGGCCAGGGTAATTGCAAAGGCATTTGTAGAGGTTTTAATAGGGACCACTGTATAAAACTTTCTTCTGTTGCTGATTTTGGCATGCTGACCTATATTTCCCCAAGTCCTTTATAAAGAAAGGTGTTCTAAATGGTTTATTTGCTGCCTTGTCTCCTTTTTCTGACCTCTTTCTTATTAAAAAGCATAGAAAGGGATCAGATATTAAAAACTGAATTGTCTGCCTTGATGAGACTCAGGTCTTGTACAAGTTTAGTAAGGTGCTTGCATTAAAGACTAGTTAAGGCATTAACCACCCAACCAGACAATACCTACAAGCAATGAGATGCTCTTGTGACTTATTTCCTGGTTAGCATCTGTGGTTTTAATAGATGTGAGAGCAAGAGAGATATGGTGCAATAGAGAAGACAACAAATTGAACCTAAAATGTGCATATTCCAGCTGTCTGTAAAGTCTCAAACTGAGCTGCTCTCCAAAAAATGTCAGTTGCCATCATATAAACACAACATTTCTTCTCTTCATCCATCCATCTTAAACTTGCTGTAGGACAACAGTGCTGACTTCCCAGCTACAGCACAGGACATCCCACCAGCTGCCGAGAAGGACTTGTGCTTTGCAGTGGAATTGGATATGGGGAGAGTGCTTTCATTTTCATAAAAGCTGATGTATCCACTGCAGATTATAGTCAACAAGGATAGAGTCAGTACGGCATAAGGAAAACTGCTTTAAAAAAACGAGGTGAAGCCCTGGGTTTCTTGCTAGAAGGCCTATCTGGTTTTATGACATTCAGACCTAATAGTGTGGGAATGGTTCTGAGATAATGTAACTGCAGTGTTTTGGGGTGCAGATTAGTATCTCCTCAGAGCTCTGCACTGTACAGAGGTTCTAGTTTGAGAGTCACCTCCGGAACTCCTTATACTAATGACTGATAACCCACCAGCATTCAGTGAAACCATCAAGGAGGCTCAGGATCATGCTGCTCCATTTTCTTCCTGGGTAAATCATGGCTTGGGTCACCAGTAGACATACAAACAAGTTCTCTTCCTTCTCACTCTTAGGGCATCAGATGATATTCTGGGGGAAGATTGGGACCTTGACAGGTTAAGGGGCTAAAGGGGGGTATTGACACTACCTAACCCTACGGGTGGCATACACCTTGCAGATTCAGACATTTGAATTCAAGTATTTATATGCAATGTGTTCATATGAATGGTTATCTTAGTTATCGTTATAATGTATGTAGGTCTGGGGCTAACATAATTTGCCAAAACATAGGCTCCTAGTGCCATTTCAGGCACCCCGAGTTACCTGAAATTTACCTTGGCCCTTGCCATTGGTCCTGTGGGCGGCAGGATACATGGCCTAGGGGATCTCAAAAAGCATGACACATCTATGTTGAGGAAGTCAAACTGAGTCTTGGCTCTCTCTTGACTCTGATGGGAGGTAGGACACCCAGTGCACAGATATTCACAAGTAGACACCTAAATGTGGGTGTCTAGATGTGGATCTGGCTCTAAGACAAGTACCTACGTTAGGAAGCTAATCATTCTGAGCCCCCTCTATAATTAATAGAGAAAGAATTCCTTGAGAGGGCAATTCAGAACAACGAATTGGATCCTTCCTCTAAATCACTCTTTGAAAGAACCTGTCTCTCTCCATTGACTACAGGGTAACATTGGGGTATCTAGACTCTTAGTGCTGGCCCTAGTTTAGATGTCTGACATTTTTGGGATCACTGCTACAGCAGTATATACCCCAAGTGGTGCACACATGCTTAGGAAAATCTCTACCAGCTTCTTTCCCTGGGGAATGGAAAGTTCTGTTGTTATTTTAGTATCATTCCCACCCACTGCAAGGATGGGGTATAAAACTAAGTACATGTTTGGCTGTAACCTTTCTGCAGTCCAAGACTGATCCAAACCTCATCAATCTCTAAGGCAGATTTGCCCTGACCGGGGTGGCCCTTGAATCAGGCCTACAAGATGAAAGATAAAAGGGAAGAGAGCCAAAGACAGATTTAGAAATATAATCAGCTAGCCATAGCCACATTCTTAATTGAATTGCTACAGGCCAACAGCTGCTCTTTAGGGAGTCTCTAAACTCTAACACATGCCCCTGTATTACAGTAGTAAAACCAAGGAATAATTTTGCTCGACAATAGCTTTCCTGTGTGCATTGAAATGGCCTAATATACTTTCGTGCCTGAATTTAGTGGTTTGAGGGTAAATATATAACTGTGAGGTTTTCTTTTTTTTGTTGTTTTCTTTTTTCCTGGTCCTCCAACCATGATGTCAAAGTAAGGGAAAATATTTTGGAAAAAACCAAATTAACAAACCACAAGAAATCCATATGGCATTTCCCCTCATCCTCCCCACTGTCTAACTCCTGCAGCTGTGAAATCCAAAGTATACCTTTTCTCCACAAATACACCCCTCTGCGGACATCAGTACCACAGACCTTAAAGCAAAGCTGATGGCAGAGGTGGAGAAGGCAGCAATGAGCTATTTTAGAAGGAGCTACCTATAAAGAGGTTTGAGTGCCCCATCCATTCAAAGGGTAAGGGACCACAGCAAGGGGAGATCAGGTAAGGGAAGGCCAAGGGACGGGGTTCAGCATAACCCAGAAGATATCATTGAAGCCTTCTGAAGTGAGGCCCTGCTTCCCAGAAAGCAGCTGAACATTGCCTGCTGCTGGAAAGTAAGGAATACATATTTTTGTTTTCCTTTGCTTCTGTGCATGGCCTTTGCTTTTCTTTGTTAAATTGCCTTTATCTTGACCCATGAGTTTTCTGCTGTATTTTCTCCCCCTGTCAAGTTGAGAAGAGCGAGTGATAGAGCAGCTTGGTGAGCACCTGGTGGCCAGACATGGTCAATACACTACGGCTGTGCAAAGCCTGACTCTTGTCTTCTTGACAGACTACTCATAGGCACCAGCAGGCTGCTGTTTGGTCCCCACAAAGCCCTGTCTTCTCCAGGCTGCACAAACCCGGTTCCCTCAGCCTCTCCTCACAGGACCAGTGCTCCATCTCCCAACCATCTTGGTGGCCATCCACTGAACTTACTCCAGTTTGTCAATGTTTTTGCTGTAACTGGGGCCAAAACCTGGGTGCAGTATTCTAGATGCAGTCTAAATTTTGATCCAAAACAGCAGCCAATCATCACTCCTTCTTTCACTTGATAGATACATGTCCCACACACTACATTTTTTTTTCCAGAAAATACAAGAAAACCTAGGCCTGAGATTTACTTGACCTGACTTTAGGTGCCTGAAATATAGATGTCTAGTTAAAAAGCCTTCCTTCACTTATCTTTCTTTGCTACAGGTCCCTACCCTCCAGCCTCCTGAACTGTATCTGAATATCTCTTAGGATAAGATGAATCAGGTTTAGGCAGATCACTTTTAGCTGTCTAAAGTACTAAATACAAACTCACAGTACACAGCACACAGCACACTACACTCACAGTATCCCAACCATCTATAAATACTTGGGAACAAGTATTTCAGTGCATTGCTGCAATGAATGTTCTAGCCTCCTTTAGAAGTTATGAAAACGTCTACAGATAATGCCATGCTGCAATCCCATGGCAAACTGAAAAGTATGGGAACTTTCACATAAATACACTCATAAGCCAGTTGCGTGCCAACTTTAAATGGACTCTCAAAGAAGCACTCAAATTCGTGCCTGCCAACCTCTTTCCCTTACATGCTTTCCCACTCAGCGCCTTCTGTCAAAAGCAGAAAAGCTCAATGAAGAAAGGAGGTGAACTCCACCAAAGCAGCACAGAGTACATTTGAATTCTGCTTTATGAAATAGCTGGTTATCTCATTTAGAGTTAAATAATGCTGGATTTGTACATCTCCCCATCTCTCACATCTCTGAATGGCTTCCTTCCTATTGACAAATTTGCCTTTTTGCAGATCGTACTGAGAATATATATGTGATGTATATGTGTGTGCATAAAATAATTTTAGGCTACGGTTAGTGTTTAAAAAAAGCAGAGTAAAATAGGAGAGTTATTTCTGGAGAGAAGCCAAAAAAGACTGAGGAAGTACTGGCATGCTCAGATGCAGAGGTTTTCCAAAGGTCAAGTAGGTGAGCGCTGGGTGGCCAAGGGCTGTAGAAAGGTCTCAGCAGGTAGGAGAGGTTCAGCAAACCAGTTGGGTGGCTTACACACAGCCACATTGCTCTGCCTAGCTCGTGGGGTCACAGAGCCGAGAGAAGCAGTGACAATGTGGTACAGCAGCAGCAGGAGAGAGTCCCATTACCCCTGCTGCTCCCATCGTCTCAAGTCATACCAGGGATGTGGCCCACTAGGTAATACCGCCAAAAATCAGGCGGAAAGCAATCTAAGAGGTCAGCATGAGCTAGCTGTAAATGATTTCTGGCTGCTACCTGTGGCTTTCTGCAACAGAGACCTACACCAGCTGCCAAACCCACCTGGCTTTTTGGGGAAAAATATGCCCACATTAAGCTCTTAAATAGCTGCAGATGGTGAATGGAGCCCTAGCGTCTGCGGTGTCAACATGTACAGCTGAGTTAGTGTCCCTTCTCCCTCCTTACAGTCAGCAGGGGGAAATGGGGATTTTAGGGAATAATTCATCTGACTTACCTTCACACAAACTTTAGGATGAGAAGAACCACACTCCAGTTTATTAAATGTTGAACACATCTCCGATGACAATAAAAAGAATTCAGAGTGTCTAGCTCGGGTGGAAATGTTGACTCTTAGTCACACAAATCCCATAGCAAATTCTTCATGGCAGCTATTTTATACTTCTGTCCTACAGGAGTCTGTCCAAGGACATTTACTTTGTGATTTGCCATCCTGTAACAGATGTGAGAAATTAAATCTGCAGAGCATTAGAGGATATTATTCTCAGAAATTTCCACCTTTGTGTGAGGGGAGATTCATTCCTCTGTACGTGGCAGGTAGAGCAGTACCTCAGCGAGCCTTCATTACATCCCTGTGATTCAGCCAATTGTTTGCAAGGTGCTGATTACAATCACTGTCCAAATCCTTCATTGTATAGAGGAAGATAATCAGGAATCACAGAAAAATTATCAAGCCCCCTAAATCAACCCACATCCTACAGAAACTCAGAGATGAGCACACCGGAAAAGAGCATGGCAAGGAAGGACAGGAATACAAACCGGCTTTCAGCAGCACACACTTGTGCCAGTTTCCCTCAGACTTTCGTCAATATATGCCCTTCAAGAAAGCCAGTAAGAAATCACCAGTTTCAATAGTACCAATTTACACTTGCAGCTAAGTCAATAATTGCGTATATTTGGATTTTTATTTATATCAATGAGATGAAACCTTCAGAAGCTTCATAGGTAGGAAGGGACTCTTATGGCAACTGATTCCTGACCCCAGTCCAGATAACTGCTCAATTCATGTTTAATTCAAACAAGTCTGTAATACAAATACTCCCTCTGTCTGCATGCAGAAGTCAAAAAATATCCCTCTTGACCAAATTCCTGTGTCAAATTCAGGATCCCAACAACTTCAAATCAAGAGCCTTAAAAAGAAAATGTACCATGAGAAGGAAATAGGAGGAAGCCTGGATATTGGCAATGTCAGAAGTCCCCGGAGGGGGGGGAAATAAAAGAAAGAAAAGAAAACAGTAGGAAATTGTCTCCTGAGCTGAACCACCGTCAGTTCAGTAGCAGGAATTTCCACTTTGTCCCTGTATTTGGATCAGACTTAAGCACAAAAAATAGCCTTGCCTCGGACTGCCTTTCACTTAATTGAGGTAAAAACTCCTACTTTCCGTCCTTCAGTGTCAAACTATGGCACAGGCAGACTCAGTGCCATGCTCAAGACAAGATGCTGTCTGTGCTCCACAGAGCCCTCAGGTACCTTCTGCCTTGATGCATGAGACTGCCTGGAGAAAAGGATGCCCCAGTGCCAAGTCCCATACTGGAGCTCAGCCTTCATGAAGGGCTCTGGAGAGATGGTGCCCACCACCATGTAAGTGGCTTCTTTGAAGCCCTTGAGCTCCACCAGCCCAGCCAGTTCCACTTTCTGCTCGGAAATGATGGAGGCGGAGAGAGGGCCACAAGGCTATAAAAGTTTGGATGTGGGAAGGGTGAAAGATGAGCCTGCCATGTCTGTTTTGGGTACTGTGGACGTGACTGGCAAGCCCGTACAATTATTTGGCAAGCCAGGAGTAAAGTCTTGTCTGTAGGAGCTAAAACATAAATTCGCATGTGTGTGTTTATGCCACTGGAGCCCCGCACAGTGGGAGCTGTCAGAGGTTTTTGCTGCTGGGGAATATTTCCTGGGTAAAAAGAAGGACAGAGGTAAGACTGGACTGCAAGAAGTCCCTCCAAGTCTGAAACATTTGCCTATCCTTGGGGAAACTTTGTGCTTGTCTGTCTGGTCGTATCCCCACATCCTTTTCTTTCTTTTTCTTTTCTTTTTTTATTTTTATCTTGTTTGTTTGTTTGTTTCTTTTTCTCCTGGAGGGGTTTGTGAGAGAGGTCACTCCCTGGGGAGGGAGGGAAGGAGAAGAAGGGTTTGTCTTTTGTTTATGCAACGTCCAGTGAGGCTGGGGACAGGCTGAACATCTTGGCCTCTTGCAGAAAAACCCAGCCAAAATGGAGCCAACATCTCTTTAATGGTGGCACTGGGGAGGGGGTGGTAGAGGATTTTTGGGTGTCTTCAGGAGCTGTTGTCTTTGGCTATGCTGCCCCGTCTCTAGACGCTTCCTGTCTTTCTGAGGTTTTGTTAGTTTATAGAGTATCTGTGTCAGATTTGAGGTTCACCCGGGAAATTGGTTCTTGCTGCAGTCAGCAAAAGTGAAGAGAATGGAGAAAAAGACAGTCTCAGGTTCCCTGCTGAGAAACCCACCTCCCCGTGAAGGCTCCAGAGCACTGTTTCCCCAGAGCAGTTTCTGGAACAGATGTGCTCTTACAGATTACAGGCGAGTTATTTCTACAACTGTGTTTTAAAGAATTTTCCAACCCTAAATATGCAGACATCTCAGAGACCCAGCTCCCCTCTTTCCACGGCACACCTTCTCTCTGGCAAGAGGAAAGCCTGAAATTTCCCATTTACATTTCATCCTTCATTATAGCTCAGCCAGTGCAGGACCAGACCAACTGTCTGTGAAATGGGAAAGGAGATGTGAGATGGGGGTCATGCTTTGCTAAACACCACGGCTGGACTGAATGCTTCCGGTGACCTGATGCGCCACACTGTGTTTCAGACATCTCATCTTGCTCAGGATGTATCTCGAGCATGATATACCTGCACTAGCTCTACCATCTCTCACCAACCTTACCCTGTAAGCATGATTTTGCCACACATTAACAGGCTGTCACTCCTGCCTGTATAAATGCAAAGGGAGATGCAGACCGCTATACTATGACTATCCAGACTCAAGTACCTACACAGAAGTACACAGACAGACATACCTGTCACATCCCCTCCTTTCCCAAATCTATTTCCAGCCATGGATGGGAACAAGACACAGACACAGGCACACTTGAACACAGACACATGCAAAATTGGTTGCAAAGCTCTATGTAGTCATACACATGAGAGCATCTAACTCAGATAAATACAAGATGTGTGGGTACTGGTATCCATAATAGATGTTTCTACATTGTCTCATCTTATTGATAATGACTAAAAAGGGGTTGTCTAGAAAAGAGAAGGATATGTTCATTGAAGAGAAATGTTTGATGCTAGTGTCTGAGCTGTTATTAGAAACTGATCCCCCAAAACTGCCCATCAAGGGATCCCATTTCCTTTTCAGCCATCACAGGATGGCAGGCAGTGAATGCAGCCAGCTAGTAAAGTCCTCAATAAATTAATGTGGCAAAGGTCTGCCAGGGGGTGACAAGGTACCTGATACAATCCCTCCCTCCGCACAGGAGGATGGCAGCAATGTCATCTCCATTTCCTTGTGACATTATTCGTGGGAGCAAAGCAGCCTCTTGTTTTGATTCTCTTCTTTGTCCTGCACCTTTTCTCTGCAGGTCTCTTGAGCAGGAGTAACTCATTAGATCTCTGAGGCGATCTTAGTCAAAGCTGCTCTATACAAAACCACGTGGCTCAAATTATTCTGGTGTGTTCCCATAAATTGTGGTCGTATTTTCATCCTGAGAGAACTTTATTTAGTTTTATAGATGGTTGCTGTATTTTAAGCTCTGTCCAGGAGCAGCATGAAATTGCCAACACAGCCTAGGGCACACACTTTGCCACCCACAAATCTGTATGCTATGAACCAAGTCTAACCTGGAAACTTCTTAAGACAGTATTTTTGACTCCTGCTAGAAATATAAACCAGTCCCCTGTGGCACATATTTTCAGTCATCTTCTGGGGTTTTACATTTAAAGTCTTTGCTTTTATGGCAAACTGGGCTTTGGAGCAGAATTTGGCATCTCTTTGTTATTTTTGTATTATTTATTGATGTTTACATTTTTTGCAGTGCTTGTGTACACAAAAACAGGGTCTGGACAGTAGTCAGTATTTCTTAAGTATTTACCCTGGCTCTGAAACAGACTCCAGCTTTGACCTTGGAAAGAATCACTTTAATCCATTACCCCTGTTCCAAATAGCAGCAATGGGAAGTTGGCTCCTATATGTATGTGTCAGTGCCCTATAGCAGATGCTCCTAGGACATGAACCCATTTATCATAAGCAATATATCATTAGCTATGGATGAAGTCTCTTTTAAGACCAACAGGCTGTTTCTTTAGGATGAGGAGAACTTCAGCGTGGTCTCAGGTGTCCTATGACTCCCTGAGCAGCCACAGCACCCTTCTAAACACTACAGCTGTGAAGCCAATTATTGTCCTCCCAGAAAAAGCCCCCTCAGTTGACAAAACAGGGCCAAGCGAGGCCATGAGTTCATTATACGGGTGTCACATTAGTATCAGCATTTATTAATACTCGTCCTATCCGATATCACATGCACTTAAGACTGCAGTGCTCCAGAGGTAACATTACATACACATCACTGCTCTACTCGTGTCTTCATTGACGCTGCTGTGAATAAGCTCCTGATATTTGCATTTGTACAGGGAGCTAAAAGCATCTAGACATGATGCCAGATGCATCATCCCTCTGTGCACATGGCCAAAGACCTTGCTGTTTCCTAAGTTCACTAGCTTGATACTTAACCTAGATTTCATTCATGTCTGAAATGCTGCATCTCTCAGTTAAAGCAGGCTTATGGTAGGGGAGCTTTGATCAAACAGCTTCACCGCTGAGCACAGACTATGCCAATAAAAAATAAGCAGTCTTGTTTGTTTGTGTAATTAACCTCACAGCTTCTGCTGGCAGAGCTGCACCAAACAACACTCACACCTTTTCATGCTACCGAACAGCCTATATAAAGGGATAAACATGAAGCATAAACACAGTTCACGGCATCGACTCATGGTTTGAATCAGTTCCCTCTAGCCCAGTGATCATGCTCATTCTGGAGGGTAAAAGTCTCCATTGTATCACCTACAGCAAGCATGGAAACCGATCCCGCCGCTGTCTGCAGGGTACTCGGAAACAACAGGCTCTGGTCCCTAAGGGACAGCATCTCCTAAGGGATGGCATCAGAGAGCTTTGGAGCAGGGCAGTTGTCCTCTGGGAATGCCTCTAAATGGGGACTTTGAGCAAGTAGTTGGAGATGATGCAGTTTCCAGCCTTTTGTGGCAACATTTCTTCGGGTGATGAAATGCTCGCACAGCCAACATGCCCACACTTCGCTGCTGAGCGGGACGTGACAATGTGAGTCAGCTGTAATGTGAATGCAGGAGAGGTGCAAAGAAAAGTGTCAGAAAGCAAAACTCCAGCTTATGGGGGTGTTAATAACTTTTCCCAGGCTAGAATTCATCCCCGTTCTCCAAAACAGAAATGTGAAATTACTCTGCCACTTTTCATTTACAGTTTGGCCCCAGAAAGTCATGGAAATTTGGGCTTTACTTTGAAGAATTTTCCTCTGTCATTTTTCACCCAGTTCCTGCACACTTTAATGGTGCTGAAAATGGTATGTTTTTGTCAGTTGCTCACTTTCCTGTTTGACGGTATCATGAATCACTGAGCAAACATTGTAAATATGCATTTTGATGAAAACAATGGTTTTGAAAGAAACTTGACTGTAAATGGCACAGTGAAGCAATTGCTTTTTTGTTCTGTTTTGGTCTAGCATCAAGCACCGTATGATCCCAGTCAATGCCTGTAATCCTTTGCAAAAACAATGATTATTAGGCATTTATAAATTAATAGCAATTAATGATGAGTAGTAGTTACTAATAGTGCCTCTGTTCATTCTGGGCTTTGCTCATCATGCCTGTGATACTGGAATGTATTCATGAAATATTTTGCATTTGCTAGCTGTCTCCCCCATGCATGTGTCAACCTTCTCTTTCCACCTTTTTTTTTTCAAAATATATGAGACTCCATTTTTTTGGACACTAAAAGAGGGTCCCTCCTGGGACCTCCTGGGGGAATTTTGCATTGCTGAACCAGAGAAAAGAAATAAATCTTCTAAGAGGACTTGACGGAAGCAGAGATCTCTACAGTCCACTGCCACGGTGTTTCTGCTATCTCACGTCCTTCCACTCAATCTGCTGCCGTTGTCTGTGTCGGCGTGTGTGTCCCAAATGATGCAACCTGAAGGAAATTTTTGGGACCTCCACAGTCCAGCACTATGATTGCTTCAGTAAGACAGGGGCACGCAGACATGTTTGCCTGGAGATGGTTTATTAATATGGTATTGTTACTGCTGATGCTTCAGAAATACTCGCAAGGGTAGAATTCAATCCCATTGGGTTTTCCCAGCGTTACTCAGTTTATTCCAAGATCCACTTCTATGCAAAGAATTACATTACTATTGTAAAATTTGCCTCTTAAAATTGGGTACCTGTGCACCCGCTCCCCCAGCAAGGTCCCCTCTCCACTCTGCAGCAAATGCCACACCAGATCTGACCCCACCATATCAAACAAGCGTGTACTCTGTCTGCAAGACCAAAAACTCAGCAGACCGTCTTAGGAACCTCCGGGAGGTGGTTTGTTGTTTGTTGTTTGTTTGTTTGTTTGGGTTTTTTTGTGGGAATATAGATGTTATACATCTGGCACCTTGGAGAGATCTTCATAAAATCTACTCAAGGTCTGAAGCTGGGCAGAAGTTTGCTTTGGATTGCTCTGGTATGGAGACAATAAATTAATTGTACAAACTAAACCTGGATTTTGGCTTCTAAATGTAGTACTTGGAAGTCCTCTTTCTCAGTTCCTTTCCACTCATCACATTACGGTGCAGGAGACGTGTAAGTCAGAGCGAACACTGATCCCGAGCAGCTTCAGACATGAACTGAAGCTTCAGGCATTCAGCTCAGCAAAGGAACAATGTTCTGGGCAAGAATAAAACAAAATTAAAATGTGGTGAACATATACCATGGTTTCAAGGACCTGTCCTTTCAGATTGAGGTAGCCAGAGTGAAAACCCAATCAAATGCGGGCATTTAGAGAAGAGTCGTCCACCCAAGCTTTCCACATTGGTAGCTGAGATACAGATAATATATTCAGTGGAGTTCTGAGCATGAGGTATTTTATTCTACTGCTGATATCTAAAATAAAAGAGCTGAATCATGACACAGGACTAAATATTTTTCCTTGCTGACTGTGGTGGGTGCTCCAATCTACATGTCTGCACTGTAGATGTCTGAGTTACACGAGATCATTTCTGTCTCATTTGCACACTGGTGCTGTAACTGTCTTTATGGGGACTTAGCAGCCAAAGCTGTTTATGTGTGTTAGAAACATACCCATACGTACTGCCTTGGGAGAAGAGAGTGAACTGACCCCACTGCTATTAAAATCAGCAGTGGCATTTCAGGCTTGGGTACCCTGTAAGAATAAAAAAGTCAGTCATGGGCTCAGCACCTGCTGGAAGGGTTTTTTCTGCAGTTGCGTTGACTGGGATAAAAAGGGGGTTTTTTCTTCTTTTTTTAGAGGTCTCTTTGGTGGGTGATATACTGAAATACAGACGGTCTAGCAGGAGGAAGATATGACTAAGCATCATCAGACACTATGCTCCTCAAAACTAAAATGATCAGCAGAAGCATCACTCTCTAAGCTTTTGGGTTGCTCAGCTCAGATGAGGTGAAACATTTTCTGTACCACAGCTGTGATTTTTCACACTCTGGTGGGAGCTGGGATGGATTGAGGATATGTCTGCCTAGATCAGGACAGGAATCCCCAAGGCTGTTTTTCTTCCTTCACTCAAAAGCACTGCATGACAGACTTATGCCCTCTTCTTCTGGCCCTAAAGCACATATTTTTCACTTTTTCTACAATGGAAGTCTTTTTTGCTCCTGCCTGGTGCTCCAGCGATATCTGATCTGCTGCTGTTAAGACACAGTTTGATCTGTTCTGTGGACAACTACATCCTCATGCGGCTAGAAGATTAGAAATGCAGGACAAATGTGAAGAGGTATGTCACATATGCAAAAGGTGCCTTCTGGAATGGCAGTTACCAAAGGATTTGCAAGTAGTGTCTCTGTTTTTATATATTTGCACATGCAAGTTTGTCTGTGAGTGCACCTGGAAGGGGCTCACAGACAAACTACATGCGCAGATTTTCATCCAGACTAGCCCTGAGTGTGCAACCGTGACCCTGTCACTCTCTGGTGTGCAGGACACAGAGCGTGTGCCGAGTTTCTACTCTTATACCTGCTCTACAGAAGCTACAGAAAGATACTATTGATGTTTTATTTCTGGCAAGCCAGCATCAAGTTGGTAGACAAAGGTGATGCCCTGTAATTCTGCCTAAACTAAGTGGTGAAGTTACTCAGAAGTTTTGAGCTTGTCTGAAGACGCAGAGTGAGTTTGCACTGGAGAAGTACTTTTTGTTGCACAGCCATGGGGTTTAGGGTTGTTTTGGTTTTTTTCTAAATCTGTTACTAGGCTCCCAAAAGCCTAGTATCATCAAACTAGAAACTTCATTCCAGAAATGTCAAACCACATGTTGAGAGACTCTGTGTGAGTTTGTGTTATCTACGTGCTTGTGTGCTTATTCCTATGCACCCATTGATTCTTCCTGGTGGGAACAGAAGCACAGCTTCAAATGCTAGTGCTGTCCCAAATGACACACAGTTGCTTTAGTTCAGTCTACCTACACACATATATACTTTTCTTTCTTCATTTCTCCTGTCTTTTATCTTTGGCATGCATCATAACTCTCCCGTGGCACTTTTATTACAGGAAAGCGAAGGAATTCACAGAACAGCTAGCTCAGAAACACAGGCACTTTTGGATTTATAAATGAAAACATTCATTTTGCTGTTCTGCTGGGCTTTTGACATATTTCAACAACTTCACCAGATAAATGGGAGAAGAAGGATAGATGGACACAGGCTACATAAGGAACTTTAGGGAATCCAAAGAATTTTCTATGTTAAATAAAACTAGGAAAAAATAACTATGCTGTATCACAAGGCGTTTGGTGAATTCATAGCTCACATTGTCTACATTGTGCAGTGTGGTTACATCTCTGCATAAACACTCATAAATGTTTTTAAGATCGGTATCATATAATCAGATATTAATTCTACCAGCAAATATGAATTCACAGATATTTTCACATCATTACTCTTCCAGGAACACTGCTGCTGCAATCAGATAGAGAAACCTATTTTACCCTGGGGGGCTTTATCTTGGTAGGGGTGGAGGGGGTGAAGTAGTGTGCAACAAGGCCTGCGAAGCGACAGTCTCTGTCTGTGAGCAGATTGGTCAAGTTTATGGGCTGAACAGGATGAATCTCATCCATAAAAACTCAAAAGAGGACTTGCAGAAGTTATGCATATTTCTGAGCAAAATGGGGCAATAGCCTAGAGCATTGCAAATGACAAGACGTATCACTGTTTAGACTATTGAATTGAGTTCAAAAAGCTTATACCTGAAGTAGTTGTTTATGGTCATTTTATTCTCAGTGGAGGGAAAAAAACACTATTTCTAATGGCCAATTAATCTCATCATAGGAGCAAAAGCTATGAAAAACCAAAAGGGTCAGATGAGAAAAATGAATCCTGAAACCAGTTCTGGGAAAAACTGCAGATTCTCTAGGGAATGGCATTATGGAGGAAATTCATGCTTAAAATCAGGTGTAATTTTGACAACAGGTTTGGCTGAAAAAAATAGTTCTGGTCATAGAGCAAAATGTTGAAAATATAAAAATGTTTCATTTCAAAATGATGCAGAGGGATGCACTTTGATTTTTCACTCCAAAGCAGAATTGATTACTTGAGGTTAAAAAATAGCCTTTAGAGTGATGAATAAGTGAAAAAATGAGCTGGAACATATCACTAGGGGGCGAAGTATTTTTAATTGACCTCCAAATTAAACTATTGATGTATTTACTTGTTTATTTGCTTGTGGACATCACTGAAAAAATATTACAGTATTCACTTTCCTTTTGGCTTCCGGATCAAAAAAATCCACACTTCACCCCCTGCTCTAATCCAGGCTTGGGTGGGTTTAAGGAGAGGGTAATGAAATGCCAGCCAATATCCTTGCTCCATCTGAAACCCCTTCTGCATGACTGGGTGTCGCAATGCAAGTTACTGCTGGAATGTACTATGTAATTCTGGCAAGAAGTCAATAGGCTCAAACACCTCAAATAACCAAAGCATGGTACTAAGAAATCAGCGGAGCAGGCAGCGGCCCAGACAGCCAGTCCATTAGCAGCTTAACCACAGCAGATGTAAAGTCACCAACAAAACTCCCTACGGAGTCTCCCAAAGAGCCAGATGCTACTGCTATAAAAAGATCTTCTAGAAACTTGGCATGTCTCCTGCCCACATTTTTTTTAAAGAAACATTCTCTAGATAGGAGGTTATTTTTTTTTAATTTGGGGTTAGGGGTAAGGGAGAGGAGGAGGGGAAGGGGGAGGTATTGCTTATTTATTCCGGTTTGCTTGTGAGTGAATCTTGTGCTCATGAAAACAAAATTCAGCGATAACATGTCCTGAGACACGGAAGGCAATAGGCACAATTCCAGCCATCTCCCACACACAGCTTTGCTTATGCACCTTGGACTGACCTGCGGCTCCTTCCTCAAAGAGCCCAGCCAAGGCACCTGGGGTGAAACACCAGCTGCTATTTTATTCTGTTCTGCTTCACCGGGCCACTGGTGAGCCCAGCTTGCCCCGTGTGCTGCCCTTTGGCAGTCCTCTTGCCTTGCGCTCTTGGCTGGTGCACATCAACTCAGGTGGTTGTGCTTGGCCTGTTGGTCTTTGCCTCTCGTGTTGCTCCATCAAAGGACTTGCTTGCTCACTTGCAGCACTACCAGCCCTTCAAGTTTTCCTGAAGTAGCTGTGAGCCTCGTGTAAGTCCCAGCTGCTGGATTCATGTGATGAGGGTGTTTCAACTGTGATTTTTGTAACAGCAACAACAAAAACAGTAACAAAAACAGTAATAATGTGTAATCCTCATGATACAGATACCATCTGTGCCAATAAGATAAGCATTGAAGCCTAGGACAGATGGACACACCAACTCTACAGATATCTGCACTTAGATGGGTGAATGCCACCCATATGCCCAGATGAAAAGCTCACCTGCATCTGTGGATGAGGACAGATGTTGTTTAGGGAATGTATGGTGAGATATTGTGCAAGATTTAGATATAATACCTCCAGGTGTTCCCTTACTAGGAGTCTGAGCAGCGGCAGAGTGGTGGCTTTGTGTTTAGCACTTGATCAGCAGAAAGCAGCTGATGGCCCACTAGAGCAATTAGGATTTCTTCTCCACCTAAGCTGCACCTGATGTGGTAACTAAATCTCTCTGAAAAGAAGTCAGAACAAACAACCATGCTTTGATTTTGATGGAAATTTTGACAGGTTTGGCCCTAGACTAGGCCATGTAGGGCTCATTGTGTGATGGCAATAGCCCAATTTAGAGGTGAGTTTTGGTGACAGAACAACAGGGGACGGAGGACACAGAGGAGGTAGTCAGATGGTAGCTACTAGCAGAGTGTTTCTGTACTGAGCCCTCACAGAGCTCCTCAGCTGTATGAGTCCTAGAGCTCAAGGGGTCTTTAAACTAGAGATATCCTTGTAAGAGTATCGCAGAAGACAGGAGACATTCCCAAGTGATTCATTGTACCAGCAGGAAAGGAAGAACGAACTGCATTTTCCAACTACTGTACACCTTTGATTCCAAACAAGATTAAGCTATCATTAGGGTCCAAATATGTATTTACAAGACAGTGAAGGCAGATGCTTATGAAATGGTGTTTGCCCCAAGACAAACTAGGCCCTAGGAAATCACAGGAGCCAACGCTGAGAATGGAAAGGGATGCCCACGAAGGGAGCCCTGAGGAGGAGATGGATGACTGGTGGTCACTGTCTCTGGGGTCCGCCTCTGGCACACTAGAGCAGACCTAGTTGCTAATCTCATGGCCTTGTCAATGGCCTGTTCAGCGCTTGGCTCTGTTCAGGACTGATGCTTCAGAGGTAGTTTCTTCAAAACTGGTGATTTACGGTGACAATTTTTTTTTGCCTCTTACTTGCACCCTTGTGTACAGTTAACCCAGGCAGGATGTAAGACATCCCTGTCATTATTAGCATCTTTCTACTCCTCCCTCTGCACTAGCCTTTTGAATTTCCTTTAGCATTTTATTGCTATTGCCATCAGCTTGATACCACATTTAGCTTTCTAACTGTTGATTTTCTATTATGGCTATTCAGTGGTACATTTTGTTACAGCTTGTATATTCACGTAATTTGATTGTTTGTGTTCTCTCGTTCACAGCAATTCTTCTCCGCGGAGATGACCTATTCAGTCATTGCTATGCAGTTCATATTCCCGTATTGCAATGTTCCACTGATTATCTTTCCTTTACTAAGTTTCCAAGTTGTCTGTTTTAACAATACCTCTTGCTTAAATAGAGTGCCACATATTTAGATTTTTTGGTATTTCCTAACAAACTGTACCAGCCTATAACTTCTCCTTTTTCCACCTCCAAAGGATATAGCCTTTTTTTTTTTTTTTTTTACTTTTTAAATTATTATTCCACAGAAAATGAGCCAACTTAATCCGTGTGCTTTTTCACGCTTCTCAGCTTTCCTTTGCCTCTACTGAGGTTTTTCCCAATAGCATTTATTTCCCATTTCCCCTTCCCTCACACAGACACAGAAACAATGATAAAACCAGGTGACAAAGAATCCCAAGTTTTACTGCGAAAAGCTACAGGACCAAGATGTGTATATGAGAACAATTTCCAGTTTGCACTGGGAAAGACATTTTACTTGTTTCATAGGTCAGACTGTTGGAATGGGAAGTAATCCTTGTGGAGAAGGGATGCATTTTAGCAAACGTTGTATACACTTCTGGTTTGCTTTGTTTTTTTCCTTTGCATCTTATATATTAAAGGTGGTATCTTCCAAAGCTGAGAAACATGTGAACAACGCTCAACAAATGCCGTGCTGATTGCTGGACATTCTACTTTTACTGTTTTTCTCTAAAAATTAAGAGTATTCCTTGCATACATGAGATTTATACAACTGGTTTAGTTTCTTTTCTCTCCTACCCTCTTACAGCTATTTTTTTACAAATGCAATAAACACGAAAAGAAAGGTCCAGTTGTTTGGGAAGGAAGAGGGGAGGGGAGAGAAGGATATGGCTAAATGACGAATACATTTTTTGATTGATTTAGTCATGAAAAAAATTACTCCCCTTTTCTCCCCCCTCCCCTAACAATTTTGTTTTGCTCTTTATATTCTCTATCAGAAAAAAATGACAATGCCCAGGTATTCATAGTTCAGATTCCAGTTTCTTCAGTTTCCTGAGTGAAGTTGAATCTCCACAGAGGCCACCCTCTTCCCATGAAGAAACAAGACAAAACAAACAAAAAACCATTTATCCAAATAACGTTAGGGACAGCACATTTTGTAGCTCTGTAATGGGAATCTGGGCTGAAAAATGAGAAGACATTCCATTACATCGAAATCCAAGGCCAGCATCGGGGGTTCTCAGCGCCTATCTTGTCCTAAAAATAAAGTTATTTTTAAGCATTAGAGGAGGAAAGAAGAAACAAGCAACGCCACCAGGAATCAGCCTCAGTCATCCTCCTGCATCTGTACTCAGCTAACTGGCAGCAAGGTCTGCAGCTGAGTGTCTCTGCACTGCAGAGATGCCAACTGACATCGGAGAGCAATCGCACAACATGGCAAAATAAGCTTAGTCAGTCTCAACCCCACAATCTTACACTCAAAGTGTAAATGATGGACAAAACATGGGAAGCAGTGATATGGAGAGGCAATATAGCCATGTCAGACGTGAAGCTAGGGTAAAGACTCAGCTTTCCAGAAAAACAGTCCAGTTCCTGAACCACTAGACAGTTTCTTGTACTTCTGTTATCCCTCTCTTATCTGTAGTCAGTCTCCTATCAGAAACATTTGAGCACAGGGATTTCTCTTAGCTAACATCTAGATTTCAGGCAGGATTCAGTTCTTGAACTGTAAGCATCTGATACAATTTGAGAGACCCAAGGCATTCAGAACATTCCCATACAGATGGCAAATATGACATAGTGTTCGTGGGAGATTTGTCCTTCTCAACGTTGGCAGCTGGACTCACTGCATCCATGTCCCTACTTCGGATGAGGTGAATCACTCTGCATGCTCCATCTAACTGGACGTCCTTTAGGTCTGGAAACAAAAATACCCTGCTTTCATGTAGGCACCTACTTGTAAATATCTTAATCTGATGGGACCCGCGGAAGAGTATGTCAGGTGGTCAAATACTGATGGCATATTCTAGAATTACACCTACAGTCGCATGAGTTCAAGCCACAGGGCTCAATTCACTTCGTCGTACCTCAGCACTTAGAGTCACTTGAGATGTCCTAGAGTACCCTGCCTGGCTGCCAGCTGCCAGAAAGCACTAGTCTGCTACTGGCTCTGCCTCCCATCTGTGAGGCCACGGATATATGAAACACCTGGAGCATCTCAAACAACACCATGAACCTACATGTGGGACATCGAATTGAGCCTCTGTGTACACAATATGGATGGTCTCTCCAGCTGTACTGCTCTACTACTTGAGCTTATATGTTTAAAGTTAAATAGGGTGGTTTTGTAACACAAAGTTTGTGTTAGAGAAGTACAACTCTGACAACATCCAACTTGCTCCCAAAGATGTTCTTTCCCAGCACTTTGGGCTGTTTAATCAGCTCCCATGAATGGATATGCACCCAAGAGACAGGCCATGAGACAGGGCTGACTCTGCTCATCACACATTCAGTCCCATGGCAGGGGGAGAGTTGTGTGCATTGCCTTCCCAGGGAGTCCGTGTAGTCCACTGCACGTATCCCACAGCCCTGCTCCACACTGCAGTGGTCACTGGACCACAAGTAGGGTACAGTGCTTTCTAGCTATGTGACAAAGCTTAATGTCTCCTGCTGCCCATGTCTTTCCCGCTGAGTAGTGTAAGGAGTAGATGTGTAGCCAATCTGGGAGTGTTTTCTACAGCAATGTCTACTGTGAAGGAAGACTAGTTGGCTATAATCCTGCAGAACACTTGACCTGGGGAGGCTGAAAAAAACAGTGGAAGAGTCACTAATTGAAGAGGTAATTGATTACTCTGTGTTATAAATAGTACATAGCACCTGGGAACAAGCCTGCGGAGAGGCTGTATATAAGAAAAGTCAATACAGAGTAGTCACAACAACTATGCTCAGAAAATAAAGAAAGAGAAAAGGAAAGACAGAGTTCAGTGCTTATACTGGGATACAGATTTAGCTTTCCTCCAGCATATGGGAATGGCCAAGTAACACGAGCCACTACTTTATTTTTGGACTCAGATCCAGATTCCCACTGAGTTCAAATCCAGTGTTTTGGGATTTGTTTGTTATATGCTCTATGGCAAAGGGCCATCACCCGTTCAAGGGTAAAGACTGCATTTGTCTTTCCCTAAGCATGCCAACAGCAACATGGCAGGGAGTGGAAGATGCCACCCCTGAACGACACCCATCATGGCTCATTGGCAAATCAGTGGCATGTAGGTTCTCTGTGAGTCAGGAGCTCTCAGCTCCCTGTCCAAACCCATAATAAGCAAAGGCACTCTTGCTGGCCCCTGTGCTGCAGCTCCCAGCCCTGTGTCAGCTTTACAGCTTGCCACTGCTCGCTTGTCTTCTTCGGTGGCTGACATTGCTTCAGGTGACTAGAAAGACTTCTGGCATTGGAATGGGAATTTCCCATGGCAGTGGGTTTAGGATAGCATTAAGGATTGAAAACATCTCTAAACAACAAGTAAGGATCATGCTAGCTGTGGGATTACCCACTATGGCTGTGGGCCCGTCAAGATCTTTGGAATTGAAAACTGGGAGCCAGTGCTGGAAAACTGAGTGTACGTTCAGAGAAGATAAATGTCTTTAAGAAAGCAAGCTGGACCATAATAAGAAAATCAACCCAGTCATCTTTTTTAGTCAGTTTACGTTTTGTTCAATTACGCCTTGGAACAAAAGTCCCAAAAACCTGGATGTGACTCCTACTTAAGTCCCTCCCTGGGGTGCCAGTGAACATAATCAAAAGTCACCACACAACAGACAGGTCTCGGACTGGGATGATGTCAGCTCCAAAAGCAAAACAAAGCCAAGCCTGGTCAGGACAGAATAGAAAAATAAACCAAAGCAGAAAAAAAATACCCATCCAAACAAAACCCAAAACAACCAGAAGAAATCTGAAAGAAGCCACTGCTTTTCCCAGTTTATCAGATACTTTGCAGAATAGATGGACTTGGTTAACTCTCAGGTCAGACCTTCCCCAAGAGCTGAACAGAGACAAATAATGGTGAATGCCAGCTGAAAAGAGTGGGTACCTTTTCCAGGAATAAAAAAATAAACAAAGACCAGGAAATACTGGAAATAAAGTTCAGCTCATTTGCAATGGTGAGACAGAGATACCCTTAATGGTACTGTGGTTTCGAGAACACTACTGAATAAAGCCAGCAGATGTGCTGGAAAAAGATCATGTCTTTTGCTGGAAAACCAACCCAATTGCCAGGAGATGTTGGGAGACAGATTTAGGGAAAGCCAATAATTAGCCTCCAACTGTCGGTTCAGCAACATAAGCCTGCGTTATTCCTTCTTATCTACTTTTCCTTGTATTTTTTGCCCATCCTTTCTCTAGTCAGCTCAGTTCTATCTCCTCGCCTTTTTAAGAAAAATCTAGGAGTGAGACTTGTAAGTGGACATGAAAAATGTGCATCCTTTGAAGTTTCCATTCAATCAGAAAGGAATGAGCACTTGCCCTTTGGAAATCAAATCCTTTTAGGATATATTATGTGGGACTTCTAAAATAAAGGCATCCAAATTTACCAGACAATTGCAGAAAGGTCACGAATTTTCTGTGTACTTGATAGGATGAAGATATCATTTTACTCATTCACGTCCTACTTACTCGTACAGCATGCTGAAAATATTCACTCTCTTTGATTAGTCACTTACACATCCTTCAAGCCCCTCTCAGATGCCAAAACCAAAATAATAGGATATGTAAGGAGGACAGAAGAGACTCACCTGGTGTTCAGTTAGCCATGATATGTTTCACAAAAGCTGGAAACAAGAGAAAGAGAAGGGACATTTATCAATTCCCTTTCATTGAATTCAGTAACATCCTGGGCATCTCAGCTTAGTTGTTATTTAAATTCACTCTTCTTGCTTCTTCTGATGCAATGAAGACCACACCACTTTGTGAATAAGATACCAGACACCAGGTGCTAAATGCTTTGTAAGTCCTTAAGATAATATATACACAGGGAAGTGTAGCCAGCAGTCTAGGTAGCCAGTGGAAATGAACACACACATCGGTCAATCCATAGCTTGCTTAATCCTTTCCCCTGGCTGCCATATGGAACTGGCTTTCCAAAGTATACAGCCATGAGAAACTCTGGGTCCTCATCTTGCAAGGTTTTCAAGATTTCAGCACGTTTGTACTAAGTCAGGGGGCACTGAAGGTGCCTTTGGAGTGAACCCCCAGAATCCACAGCAGGTCACCAAGTCAGGTATTGTGACTGTATCTCTCCAGTGAACTCAGGTTTACAAACAAACAAGGTATTTCAAAATCAAATTAAGCTTTTGTTTCAAAAAGTTTTGGGTTCTATTTTTCTCCATTTAAAAAAACATTTGTTATATATAATATTGAAATTCAAGAGGAAAAGGAAAAATACATTTTGCAGTAAGGAAATACTTTTTCCTTCCCAATAATCTCCCCATGCTATGAATTTCCCTGAATTCATAAGGCATAAGTTCATAAGTCATTTGGGTAGGCTATATCTACAGATTTCTACCAATAAAATACTCATAAGAACTGTTTCCCTGAGCTCAAATCACTGACATAACATTTGTAAGTAGGAGACCACCAACACAAATATTCATAAAAGGCTCAGTGAATATGACAGACCAGCTAAATCACCAAGATGATAAAATCATCGCTCCCCAGTGAACCTTAAGAAGGGCTCAGCGGTGTACGATAACACGTGTTCATTATCCCTGTTAGAATATCGTGGTTTTATTGAACAGCCTGAAGCATGCAGGCTTGCAAGATGCAGGAGAGAACCATGGTCCACTTGCTCATGACCAAATCCTTTTATTCTGGCTTTCTACAATAACAACTAAATAAAATGGAAAATCCTTGGAAGGTCTTGCAGGATTCTTGGGACAGCAAAGATGATGTTAAGGATAACATTTTTTATTGAGGTTTTGAAGGAAAACATAGTGATTTTCTGTAAAGAAGTCTCGAAAAGGATGTGTATCTCTTACTGAAAGGACAAGGAACTGTGGGAGCAGGTAGAAAAAGAATGCAATTTTTTTTTTAAAAAAGGCAAATAAAATAAGAATATACAGCCTCACCTCCTGAAAGGGCCATGGCCATTCAGCTACAGAAAATACAAGTAAGCTTCAACAGATAGGGTATATCAGGTGAATTATAGAATCTGAATTGGTCTAAAATTTGGAAAAGCACACGTCCAGATCTTTGGGAGTCAGATCTTCCACAAGTTTGAACTTTCTCAGGGTAATTGCAACAAAGCCTTCAAACACATAACCACTGCTCAGACCGGAGTGGTCATACCTACCTTCATAGTTGATACAGCCATTGGCATCTTCCTGACCAGCCATTAGCTTATCAACTTCCTCTTCAGTCAACCTCTCACCTGGGTGGAAAGCAAAATGCCTGTTTAGTACCTGAACCCTTTTTTAAAGAATTTACAAAGCACAGTTCAAAGAATCCAAGAATAAAAAAGAGAGTGAGAGAGAAGAGGGAGAGATTTTCTCTTCAGCTTAATTTGTGGTGCTGACTGCTAGGAAAGCTACTTTTGAACTTGCAAACTGAGAAAATTTGATCCAAAAACCAGAAAGACAGAATAAATATGGAAACCCACATGATATTATGTTCACATACTCATTCTTCTAAGAATAAGCTTTCTCTAAGTGCCAAAACTTGAAGGCTTTAGTCACTTTTTAACCAAGTCCTCACTAACTCATAGTAGAATCACCATCTAGTTTGTCTCTGAGTCTGAGGTTCAGGAAGATTCCAAGATCAAACTTAGGATCTCTGATTTGGATCAGTGATCCATTCCATTTAATTTAATTATCTAATTAAAATTAGGGGCATATTAACCTGTAAAGCTTCATTCTGGTTAAGCAGATATCAACCCAATCCATCTCCTTATTCTGATATTAGGCACTGATTTTAGGATGAGATCAAATGAGTTGCAGAAATGTAAGGGAGAAATCTGAGGGGGATTTCATAGAATCACAGAATCATTTAGGTTGGAAAAGACCTTTCAGATCATCGAATCCAACCATTAACCCAGCACTGCCAAGTCCACCACTAAACCACGTCCCTAAGCACCACATCTACCTGTCTTTCAAATACCTCCAAGGCTGGTGACTCAACCACTTCCCTGGGCAGCCTGGTCCAATGCTTGACAACCCTTTCAGTGAATAATTTTTTCCTAATATCTAACCTAAACCTCCCCTGGCTCAACTTGAGGCTGTTTCCTCTCGTCCTATCACTTGTTACTTGGGAGACGAGACCAACCCCTACCTCGCTACAACCTCCTTTCAGGGAGTTGCAGAGAGCAATGAGGTCTCTCCTCAGCCTCCTTTTCTCCAAACTAAACAACCCCAGCTCCCTCAGCCGCTCCTCATAAGACTTGTGCTCCAGACCCCTCACCAGCTTCGTTGCCCTTTTCTGGCCACGCTCCAGCCCCTCGAAGTCCTTCTTGTAGTGAGGGGCCCAACACTGAACACAGCACTCGAGGTGCAGCCTCACCAGTGCCCAGTACAGGGGCACTATCACCTCCCTGGTCCTGCTGGCCTCACTATTCCTGATACAAGCCAGGATGCCATTGGCCTTCTTGGCCACCTGAAATCATAGAAATGAAAATAAAATAAAGTGCAGAGTGTGCCCTGCTACTCATGTTTTTCCACTTTTCCATCACTGAGTTCTGTACACAGGAACAAGTCCTCAGCTGATGTGAACCTGTGAAAATTCAACCGATTTTTTGAAAATTAAACAGAAAAGCATGCTAATTTACAGAATACTTGGCTGTGCTGGTGATTTTACCAGTATTTAGATACGCCACTCTTAACAGAACGGTTAATTCTTAAGATTGAAATACTTCTTTTCAGTACTTGAAAGTCAGATGTTGCCACATTTTTCTGGGTTACTGGAAATAGAAGGGTAAATGCAAAAGTGTTTCTTGTAGGACTGTGAAACTTGCAAAAATGCACAGAGTGGTTTCGCTGTCCCAGGTAAGGTTAGACAGGGCAACAATCCTGACCCGGTGGGGTTTTTTTTGTCATCACTGAATTTGTTCCCCAAACTGATGCGATAGCATCAGTGATAAAAAGGAAAATAGCATTGCTTTATTTTCTTATTCCCTGTGTCATTAATAGACACGGATGTGTCGTTGAATGAAAATCCCTGGGCATAAAATGTTTGGCTTTTTGAATTGATATCCCAGGTCAAAACCCACCATTGGAATCCTTCAGTCTAAATCAAATCTCTTTTGTACAGGCTCATCCTTCTTTAAAATAGTAGACAAACACTAGTAGAAAAGGCTGATCTTGAGAAATGCTTATTGGATTCAGATGACAACATGTCAGTGCCTTCTAATCCAAATTGGAAACCTGTCATTAAGTTACAGCCAAATTTTCTGTCCTGCACTCATTCCGTTGTCATCACTCTCTGTGAAAAACTGAGCTTCTGCAGTTAAAATTTGAGAGGACGGAGAAATATTGATCCCTACTTTAAAAAACAGAGCTTTCTATTTCAGAGACACTTCTGTTAAGCAGATGACTGATAAAGAAGTGCTTAATCTTAAAACTTTTCTGAAGGTGCAGAAAAATGGAGACAAATATTGAAGGAATAGATGGGGTTTCCAAAGTTTAGATAATTTTATGATGATAGTAATATAATATTTATTAGAGAAATAAAACACCAGAACAAAGAAGGAAGGAAGGAAGGAAGGAAGGAAGGAAGGAAGGAAGAAGGAAAGACAAATATTTGAGCTGTAGGTCAGTGATTTTTAGCTTCATTATTAAAGAATATTTTTGGTCTTTATAACTGAGGGTAATGCGATGGCTGAAGTCTTGCTCAGTCATTTTCTCCATAAAGGTTACCCAGAATGATACAAGCTGTAGGGGAAAGACCTCAGTGATGAAACCGCATGAGGAAAGGTTCAGCTTACCCAGGGTAGCCAAAACGTGGCGGAGTTCAGCCCCCATCACCGTTCCATTCCCCTCCTTGTCGAACACACGCAGACCCTCCACGAAGTCCTCGTAGGTGCCTGTGTCTTTCGTCTTGGCAATATGCTGGAGCATGGGCAGGAAGGTCTCAAAGTCGATCATCTTGGAGTTCATGTCTACAAAGACACAGATAGAAATGAAAGTTTTGGTGGATTCTGGGAGAGTTGAGGACTACTCATGGGGCATCCACCATGGGCAGGTGGTGAGGGTAGAAGGACTGTGGCAATAAATGCCAGCTATAGGGGAGAAAAGAGCATGGAAATATCATCAGTACAGACGGAAGAATGGAAAGGGTGGGACAGAGGTCTGGCAGAGAGAGAAATATGAGGTTCTAATAGATAGATAGATAGATAGATAGATCCTAGTATCTGACCTATACAAACATCAAGGAAAGAAAATACTGTTAGACTCCCAAGACTGTTTCCTGCAACATAAAAGTACTAAATTAAGCAGAAGACAGTAAGAGAAGCTCATTGCCAAAACAAAATCAGCTTTGCTTTGCAGCCCTATAATGCAGAGATGCTTAAAGCCATAGTGGGAGAGGAGCTTCAGAACAAATAGACAGGAGCAGGGCTGTGTATCCCATTTTCCTGATTCTTTGCCTTTCAAAAGATTCAGAGGGCATTTTGTTCCCTTATGACTCCTTGTCCCACCTGGCACTGTCTCATTGCCATATCCTGACGTATCGTAGTTGTTGAATGAGGGCCTAATTGTCAGTTCCACCTCAGTGGAAGGACAGAAAAGTAATCTGGAAAATGCCTGAATGAAGATATGGTCTGGGAGAGATTTCCTTTGTTCTGAAGAGATATCCAGTGTATGGTGAATGTTGAAGGGAGATATTACTGCAATCATTACAGACCCTCTAATACATATTTTTGTAGAACAAACTATGTCCTCACATTCAGTCTATCTCTTTATTTCTTTGGATGCCTTCAAAATGTCTGCATTTTTAGTAAACACAAGTGAATGCCTGTCATCAAAGCAATTTTAAAAAGCAAAAACTTGTCATTGTAAAACACATTGACGCACAGGGCCATTAAATTAATTCATTCTCCTATATTTGAGACAATCATATTGACTGCAAGATCATTTTTTTCCTCATTTACTTTTCTGCTATCGATTTGCAGAGGCTGTTCCATATCCCTTGTTATTTCATAATTAATCTTTCCATCAGAAAATGGAGACCTCAAATGCTTCACAAATAATTCTTGGAGTGATCTTTTTCAAAACAAACACAGAGGAGGACACCAACCTTCTGGTTTGGGTCTGCCAAGCACTTTCATGACCTCAGCCTGGGTTGGATTCTGCCCCAAAGCTCTCAAGACATCTCCGCATTGTGCATATGTGATTTTCATCTCAGATTTAGGAGTCCGGTCAAAGAGTGAGAATGCTTCCTTAAATTCTGGAAGACAAAAATATAAAAAGAAATGCATTCCATGCTCCCTTAGATAGAGTCAAAGCAAGCCTAGACCTTCCCCCTAAGTAACTCTGCCTGGCCCTTTTATTTTGCACTTTGGGAACAAGTTTGATGAGCCTTGTTGTTGCTGTTATCTGCAATGTTTTTGTTCCTTCTCTCCTGCATTTTCCGGTTCAATCAGGGAATGGAATTGGAGAGGTCAAATGCTCTTCTCATGGTATTTCCGTCTCAGCTAACATCGGGAAGTACAAAAAAACTTATAGAAATGGTTGGCCTTGAGAGCTTTCCAGCTCATCAGGAGCACTCAGGATGGCACAGAATTCAATAGCAGTTCTGCTCATTAGCTAACTGGATATTGTATCCAGCATTATACACTTAGAGAGCACTGACAGAGCCACTGAGGTAAAGGAGCACCCCTATTAGCAGGTAACAAGATATGTCAGCCTACTGGAATAATCACATAACAGGCAGCCTATTGGTGGGGGAGGGTGAAGGTATATGGAAAAACCTTATAATTGATCTATTGCTGTATTTAACAGTGTCAAGGAGCAGGTCTAGAAGAATCCTCTGATTTTTCTTTTTTCTAGCACCCAATCCAATTGCATCTGGAGAAGTCAGGTTTGGGATGGCATCAGCTACCAATGCCAGGCCAGATCTCATGTGTGGAGATGCAATCATTCCCTCCAGCGGTTTCACATCTGCCTGCTTTCCCCTGTGTGCCCAAGCAGAGCCCTTCCCCTTGCAAGACAGCCAGCTCCTCTCCACTATATCCTCGTGAACATATCCTCATGTCCTCTCTTTACTTCTGGCCGAAGAGGGAGTCCCTTAGAGCAGCAATACCTTGACATGAGCATTCCCATGGGATAGGGTCTCTGTTCTACCATTAATTAATGGGGTCAGTGCAGGATCCCAGGGGAGACTTGCCCAGACACACTGGTTACTCAGGTTTGCCTTTCTCTGTTGGAGTTGCAGACACATTGCAGAGACAGAGGAGCGTCTCAGGGCACAAGCAACAGTAATAGGCTGTTATCATTTAATGAACACCCTTCACAGTGCACAGTCTACAAGTGATCACAAATAGCCCTTTGGCTTTAAAGCTGTGAATCCCTGAATCTTCCCCTTGCCCTGCTGTTACTCTTCTGTATATGTTTCCCTCCTAATCTCTAAACACAGTAAGGCTCTCTTTTTTTTGCCTAGATCCTGACTCATTCAACCATTCAGCCATGCACTCTGCATGCCAGATTTTCTCCATCTTTCCCTTCTCAATTCCTTCTCCTCCTCATTATTCCCCCTCTCTCTTTTTCCTTTCTTCTCCTTTTCTTATTTCCCTCTCTCCTTCCTTCTTTCAGTGCTGCTGGATTTGCTTCTCCTCCTTTCTCCCTCCCTTTTCATTTTTATCATTCCACTCATATCTTACTCATTTCCTTCTTCATTCAACACTTTCAAACAATGATGCGTTTTCTCATTTTGGACTAATTAATGCTCCCTTTGTTTTCTTCTTTGCATTCTCCTCTTTGCTTTCTCTTTCTTTCTCTCCCTGCCTCTCTCTCCTGGATCTTTGCCTCCTCTGTCACTGGCCGGAGCCCAGGTCCCATTGGCAGCCCTCACTCCAGCAGAGGGCAATAGTGGATTTTCACGGGCTCCTTGCTGACAGTGGAAGGGGGCCAGAGACCCACTCCCAGCTCTGTCCTTTCCTGGGGGCCTCAGCAGCTGAGGTGGATGAGAAATGCACCTACCTCCCTGAGCCACTCATCTGCCTGCCGCTTACCTGCTCCCTGAGACCAATTGCCTGAGCACCCTTTGCACCACCTCCTAAAGGTTCACAATTCATCATAGCTACCGACAGCTCACATTTCTCTCTTTTTTTTTTTTTTATTTTTTTTTAATTTAAAATCAGATGTAACCGCCTCTCACCAAAGCATTGGCCTGTGGGTTTGGAAACCCCATTTTGTCAATATACAGAAGCAGCTTTTTTTTTTTTTTTTCATTTGCATTTACAGTTGCTGGCTTAATGCAAGTTTCCATCAAAGCAATGAAACCAGCATGGCTATGGTCTCCTTTGTCCTCCTGCTAGCCATTAAACCACTGGCAGGAGCAGTGTATATTTTCATATGCTTAATTGCTACCTATCTTCTCATCTTGAATAGCTCATATTCTTCTCTTTTCAGCAATTTACGGGGCTGAGGAGGCCAGAAATCCAGTTTCATAACTACACATTGCCACAACCAATGAATTTCACTCGCAGTTGAGGCAGGAGGGCATGTAAAGATGGGTGTGTTACACATGGCTTCACCCACAGACCATTCTTCTCCTTCTGAGAGTAACATTTTAGGGGCTAACATAATAATGAGTCCTCGCAGGGAAGCAAGTCTGGTGCAACAAAGTCTTCTTCTTAGCTGGAAGAAGAGGTTCAGAGTATCCTAGAAGACTGGGTTGGGAAAGACCTTGAGATGTTGCATTGTCTGTTTCTCCTCCACCACCTCAATTCAAAATCAGCTGCCAGAAAACCAGTTGGGTCAATCGTGATAGATTGACAGCCAGTAATATCTAACACATAGGATGGACTTCCTATCGATCTAGTTTCAGCTGACAAATGGGGAAGCATCTAGTCTCACTGAGACACCTAGATCCTCATCTGGTCAACAGAGAGAGAGAAAGAGAGGTGATAATTATACATTAGAGGTCTATTTTTTAAAAAACACATATAAAAGTATGACAGGTGACCTTGACCTCCTGATGACTTCCTGAAAGAGGAAATTTGACAAAATTAGCAGTGCAGTGTGGAGCTGAAAATCCAGAACAAAACAAGTGCAACTGAAACCCAGAAGAAAGGAAGAGCTGGCAATCTTGGAAGCCTGAGAGTGTGAGGAGAGAACGGGAAAAAAAACACAAATCAAAAAGACATATTAATCTAGAGCTTCTGTGAGTCCCAACTCTCAAGTCATGCCAACAGCCAGTATAGCAGCTATAAATCATGGCAAGTGGTGCTTGCTTTCTAATCTGTGCTTTTAACACAAAATAAAACAGTCTCAAGCACTGGAATACTGATTGTCCACTTTCTTAAGCTGGTGGCACACTTCTTGGCAAAGTTTTGACATGTGCAAACTAGTACAGAGGACAGCACATGCCAGGGACAACACAGGGCCAACTGTGGACCATGCTGTAGATACAATTCTACATCTGAAGCATCTAAGCTCTACCTAGGAGTAAATATCTATCTAGCAACTATCAATCTGTCTGCCTACTCATCTATGAACCTAAGAACCTTCAGTTCAGATGAAGGAGAGGAGAGCAAAAAAAAAGAACCAGAAGAGGCCAGGAGGAAAGAAATTGAGGAGCTGACTGACGAGCAGTGGTCAGTCCCCAGGTGATGTTCAGGCCATTAGGCACTCCTTCCAGCAACTCATGGCAGAACCTATGAACCAACTGTGGGATTAACCCTGAGTGGGTTTAGTGTTTCTCCCCAGTGCTAGCACACAGTATAACAGTTATGCTGTTGTAGCTGATGTGGAGGTCTCATAGCCTTTCTCACACAGATGATGTTATCATCTCCTTCCTGCCCCATGGCTTTCCCTTTGATATTTCAAGGATATCCTGTTTCACAAGGCCTGGATTCCCAGCTTTTCTCTGTGTATGCAGTGAGTACAGCTAGACCAGAAGGCAGCTGTAAGAAGAAAAGAATAAAAGAAAGAAGATGCAACTTTCTGTTTCTAGAGATGGTCTACATCTGCTCTAGACCTGCTACCTTTTATGGTAGCCCTAGGGTTGCTCCAAATCTGTCAATTCCTAGCCATTCCAATGGGCTGATGACCAGACAACCATCCCAATTTTTTCTGAATAAGTAATTTCTTTTCCCATTCTCTGATATAGTCTCTAGAGCTAGTTCTCCACAGGGAGAGAGAAAACAGGGCAGAGAAGCTAGGTGGGTCCTATCCAATTCTGAAAACATTAGCTGATGAGAGATCCAGCTATTGTGTGCTTCTGGAATAGTTCAAAGGTTTGTGGCTCAGAATTGTGCCTCTCCTATGGTTCTCCTGTGACTTTGGAAGTCGAAAAGGGGCAGGTTTCCAGAAATTCACAGTTGCCTCCAATCATGAGTTACTTTTGACCTGTTGTTAGAACATATAAACTAAAGCCATTAAGCAGGGCTTGAAAATCCCAAGGTAATGTTGGAAGTCTGTGGCAAAGCCTCAGTCTCTAAGACATTGTAGTATTTGGTTCCAGTTCAGAAAATCCTTCCTTCTCTATCTCTCCTCTCTGAATCAGCCTGACTGGATAGCCTGTGGTGGGTTTGGTTTTTTTTCATCTATTCTAATTAACCCATTTTCCGATACCATCTTTCACAGGCTCTACCCAGTTCTGTTTAAAGACCAAAGCAATATTCTGCCAGATGGTTGACTCCATCTATCAATTATCCTTTAAGTAAAAACCAGGCTGGTAGTTGAGGAAAAAGGGGACAGCTGCAGTGGTAGCGTTCCCAGGACTTCATGCATGAGGTTTTAGTATCAGTTTCTTGGGCTGGGACAAAGGTTTCAGAAATGAATGCTGATGTTTTGCTCTGAAAGAAAAAAAATGCCATCGCTGTCATTATCTGCTGGTTTCCGGAGAGCTGTCATAAAACTGTAACACATTAAATTCTGAATGAATGCAGGGGAAAGTTTTCAAAAGCAGAGTTGGGAGAATTTCTCTTGAAAGGACTGATATTTTGTTAGTGGGTTTTCTTAAAGAAAGAGCATATTGGACTGAGGTTTTGGGGGGGTTTGGGCTTTTTTTCTTTTTTGGTTTTGCCTCATTGGCAGTGCAGCTGATATTTTCTGAAACAAATATCTACTCTTCATTGTGCATGACTTTCCCGCTTTTCTCTTGACCAACTCAACAGAGGATTTGGAAGAGGGACGGAGCAGGAGCAAAGCCACGAATTAAAGCACAGCCTTCTCAAGATAGCTCCAATACCACACCCATGTTCACCCCAGCGCTTCCCAGAGCCTCCCAGTGACAGTATTTACTGCGCACAGAAGAGAAACACATCTTCCTCACCTTCAATCTGATCAGGGGTGAATTCAACCTGAAAGAGACAAAGAATAACAGCCAGATAAAAAACAGAAAATTGATGTAAGTAAGAAGAGCACTGGTTTAGTCTCTGTCTCATAGTTCTGGGTGTTTGTGAGGTCCATGAAAGAAACTCACTCATAACTCCAAGAAAATAATTTTATAGAGCCTGTAGATTCTTGTTCTTTCCTCCTCCACCTTCCCTATTCACCTGCCCCACCTTCAAGACCTCTGCCCTCACCACAAGGCTGTAGATGCTCTTTGTCCATTCTTCTGCTGCTCCTGTGTTCCTGCTGTAGTGTCTTTCCTCTAGCCTCAGTGACTCCCCACTGCTGATGCCCTCTCCAGAGATGATTATGGTAGCACCATAGCAAATCCCAGGCTACTTCACTGAAAGGGTTTTATCTGTAGACAGATGGGGATCTACTATCCATAGTCTTTTCCAGCAGAAGAACTAGGGGGTATCAAGTGAAGCTGGCATGAATCAGGCTCAAAGGAAAGTGAAGGAAGAGGTTCTTTGCTCGTAGAGCTGAAATGTGGAAAGCTGGTCATGGGATACTGCGGGTTTTCACAGCCTACATGTGTGTAAAGGGTCACAGGACCATTTCCTGGAAAAGAAATCTATTTCTGTACAGTACAAAATGTACCGAAATACTTAGCTTAGGAAGCCTCTGCTTGAGGTTTAGGAGAGTGTTTTGGGGAAGTTTTGCCTGATTCTTGTACCTTTTCCTAAAGCATCCTCTAATAACCACTGATGTACTACATTGGACAACTCTCTGGACCTTGCTCTGACACTGACATCTGTCTCTTGTTTTCTCATCACTTCATATTTCCTCTTGTTTCCTAAGTTTTAGGGTTGTCCCAGTCCCTATTTTTATGTGGCACTGCCCTCTAGCAGCTCTGAACTCCAAAAATGCTACAAGATGCCAACAGGCTACTGCTGAGCTCAAATGCAAAAGAAGGAAACACAATGTCAGAATGTGAGGTCCAAGCTTCTGCATGAGCAGGCACAGATCAACAATGTGAATTTACACCTGCCTCTCATGGAAAACCAACAGGGTGGAGGTCTACTGGTGATGAGGACGTTCCTGCAGTGCAGGAAGACTGGCAGATTGCCCTTATGGTGAATACATAAACAAAGAGAAACCATATTTTGGTATGCATAAACATGTAAATGCATACATGCAAAACTATACGCTTGGGACAGACCTAACAGTACATGAATGCACACCCTTGGAAGCATTCCTCTGTGAACATATATGACCCTTCCCTCTCCCCAACATACGCACAACCCCACACATTTTGGGTCAGGTTTTCCTCATGGAGCTGGCTGCCTCTTATTGTTTAGTATCATATTTTGTTCCTTGGTAGCAAAGCAGCCAGTCGGAACAAAGGCACAGTGAGAACCTCAAATGCAAACTCCCTGTTTCCTTGTTTCGAGGTGAAATGCAATGTGACACATCCCTTCATCATCTACTTGGGATTTTTGCAAAGAGTGGAGCTGTTGTAACTCCCCAGCTCTTCAGCCAGGATGGCTGTGACATGGCAGAGCATGACAGCACCAACCTCTTCATTCCACCCAGGCCACAGTGGACAGCTCCCAGATGCTCTTCTGTCTCCAGATACTCTGAGCAGCACAAGGAGCTCTAGCGTTAATAGGACACAATGAGGGTCTAAAGAGCAGATACAGACAGCCCAAAACTCATATTTCTTACCAGTGTCCTGCCTATCTCTCCCTATCATAGTGTTTCTGAGCATCTTCTGGCTCAGGAGAAGGAAGAACCAGAAAACATCTGGTGGACTTGGAAGGCAGGACTCGACACTAATCCTGCAATTGTTGAAAATCAGACCACTATTTTTGTGTCTGCCCCATTCAGTCCTTATCTGAACTAGCTCATTCAGGGGATTACCACTTTGTTTGCAATTCTCAGTCATGATTTACCTTGAATGAAATCCAATTAATGAAATAGTTACCTAAATGGCAGCCAGGAGGCTGTCTGGAAGGAAGCATTTAAAGAATGCAATAAAGGAACCCCCAAAAGAACAGCAATGCTCTTCCCTTTCGTAACGCATGGAGGGGTCCAAACACATCTTTGACATGTAGATTATAAACATCTAGATTGGGTCCTATCCCAAATCCATTTACCTTAGTTTAATTAGAAATAAACACCCATCAGGGAACACTTTCATACAGCTGCATTGTCAGCAGCAGCCTTATGCCCAGTGTGTCTAATTATATCAAGCTTTGAGAATTTGACTGAAGCTAATTGCATATTGAGTTTATATCAGGCATCAATAGCCAGTGGGGGTGAAATAAGGTCAAAGCTGCTGGCAACTCATATTTAAATCACTATGATGGATTGCTCTTGGGGAAGAATTCATCTTAGTTACACTTAGATGTAGATATCGAGATGTGTCAGTGACCCCACATTTGCTTTATGCCAGTAGAAGGGAAAGGGCACTTCTAGGGTGTGATTTGCCTTGTTTTAGTTCATCTTCTTGGGGAGAAGATGAGTTATGCTCTCCTTTTCACTGAGTGGATCAATCAATTCTACAATGACGATAAAAAGAGCATAGGTGAGTAGCAGAGATGTAGATGTCCTTTTCTGATTTGATGAGTCCCACCCAGAAAGCACAAGCTAGCCCTTTGGCAGAGTGCAGATCAGAAGAAACTGTGCCAGAGCAAAAAAGGATGAGTTCAAATTCCCACGGCTGGATCAAAGGGAAGGTTTGAGCTGAAGGGCTGAGTGTGCCTCACCTCTAATCACGGCCCCTGTAAAAACACCACCCAGAGCTGGAGGACCATGCATGACAGCTGGCAAGGTGGTGGCAGAAGGTTTGACCAGACCTACCACCCAGGCACGGCTTCCTCTCAGGAAAGCTGCAGAGATGCGTGGGTGGTGGCGGCGGCTGCTATTTTCTCCCCTCTCAGCACATACCACCATGGAGTTGTAGGGAAAGGTGAGTCATCATTCGCCCAGCCACAAGGTATCATTGCAGATGGATGGAAGGAACTCTGAGCTATGTTTAGACTGAAGATGGCTGGGGTTTTGTTTTCCCTCCCCTCTCACTCAGAATGGTGTGGAGCACACAAAACCAAAGCCATCTCTGTGTACCAAGAGCAAGGGTGGAGCTGTCCATGAGGATTGCCCCAGCGACCCCAGGCAGGAGGGATCCAGAGGACAGGCTATAAAAATGGGGTCAGGCTAAGCTAAGCAATGGGCGAATGAGTCCCAATGCATTGCAGCCACAGTGACCCATATCCATGCTTTGAGGCAGCTCTGCATCTGCTGCTCTAATGCAACGGGCATCCAAGGGAGTGAAAGCCCCCAGTGGGATCTCTGATGCCCAGACCGCAGGTGCTTACACGGCTGCACACCAGAATCACCCCACAGTTCACTGAGCTCAGTCAGCAGAGCAGCCCCCCTGGCCCAAAGCTGGAGGCTGCAAAACCTATTCACAGGTTTAATATGAATTTGCTTTCCCAGATATGGCTTTACATTCTCCAGTTCCTTGGAAGTAGACTAGGATGATTTCCCTTGGGGTTTTGTTTGTTTGTTTGTTTGCTTGTTTTAAATATACTGGCACTTCAGAAGAACTGAGTTTCCCCTGGCATTTTTTCTGTTGGCAACTGAGGTTTTAAAGCAAGGACGTTCCTATGAGTGCCAAGCATCCACAGCACCAAGGCTCACAGCGGTGGTATTTGGTACAAATCCATATGAGAGACAGAGTTGCTGACTGCTAATCTCTTTCCACTTGTCTCCTGCCCTGATGTGTGGACTGTGCTGCATGTCCTTAAAGACACCAGATGTCTGAATTAAAATCTCTCCATAACAAATGGAAAGTGTTACACCAGCTTTCCTACTGTTTTAGCAATCTTAGCTTTAGGGTATCATCACCTGCTCACCAGTGGCATCAGCTGTAGCCCTAATGCTACTGTCCTCTTTGCCCAAACAATGGCATTAAGCTGGTTTCGTCCCAGAGCCACCAGGAGGGATGCACACACCCCTTGGCGCTGTTAACGTCATTCACAGCTTCATATCTCAGGGAATTTTTTTATAAACCCATAGTATCTCAATCAGGCACATAACTATGTGCATGATAAGTCAGACAAAGCTAAGTCTGAAATAAGTCCTATTAATAAAACTGTTGCTAACGAGCAGTCAAGAGGTTATCTGGGGGGAAGCATTCAGACAATGCAAGCAAGAAACCCCTCCAGAAAAGAAAGGATATTATTCTTGTTTCACAGTACACGGAGGAATCCTGATCCAAACAGCAAGGTTTTCACTTAGCCATGTCTGGGCTAGTTTTGGAGAAGGAGAAGGGAATTTTTTTTATTGTGCTCTTGGGAGACCGATTTAGGAGGCAGAAATGCAGCAGATGGAAAGAGGCCCAGAAGGCCATCAAGATCAGTATCGTTGTGTTGAGGTTACGTTTGTATTTCACAAGCATGTGGGTTTTTTCCACTAAGATCTTTTTAAACCTATTAATACACATCATCCCCATCATCAGTACACATCATCCCCTCTCCCATCACTTTCTGCGCAGAGCAATTATGATGTACATAAACTCCTCCACTGCCAATGGGCAAACCTTGACACACGGTCAAGTCTCATACAACTCCATCCCTTACCGTTGTTTGATAGTCACTCCTGACCTCTCATCTCCTCTGCCTTCTGAAACTCTTTTGGTACATCTACATTTAGGTCCCAGGGTTGCCCTAAGGACTTTCTTCCTTATTTCTACTTAGCTTATGGTCTGACGGGAGGGAAGGCATGGTACAACCTACAGACACTTGACTAGTATATGAACTGTGGCACATGACAGTACAAGATGCTCCACCTGGTCTCCATGAGGAACAGCTAAAATATAATAAACATTTTGCAGAATAGAAACCCAACCATAAAACTCTTTTGATTCACCTGGTCCCTCAAGAAGTGGATGCAAAAGCCTTGTGTGAAGGAGCGGTGTCTGGTTTGGGGTTAGGAAGAGACAGAGCTGGAGAGGAGGAGAGCTCAGGTAGGTGCCTATCACTAAAGGTTATGGGGTGGTGAAGGGCTGTGGAGAGACATTAAATAAGTTGTGCAGCCAGACTAAGAAACCGGTTTGGGGAACCCATAAGGTTTCTACCCCATGGAAAGAAATACAACACAATCCTGAACCCCAATATCGCAGACTAAATCTGCTCAGACGTACTATTGTGCTCTGAATCCCCGCTGAGTGAGGAACCACAGCTTGATACGCCTACAGGGCACAGGTTCAGTTTTGCACTTTGCAGGAAGCTTGTCCAAACATGTGACAACTCAAAGCAGCCTCACCTTTGGCACTGATGTTCTGCGTCCTCAGCCTGAGCTAGAGTGCTGGGTGGCAGTCTCCTGGCAGGGTTTCATCCCTTTGCTTCTTGCTTTATTGTAAATACCTTCTGGGATTGAAGGAGCAGTGCACTTTTCAATCACTGTGCTTTTCCAACTCTGGTAGTAGCCTATAAATTGATAGCTCCCTTTCTTGGATGGGGAATGTGTTGCCACAACTTTCCGGAGTGCAAAGGGAAATTCCAGAGCCTCAACAAGAGAATGACACAGCCGCTTTGGAGAACTGAGACAGCTTCTGGCACCGGCCGACACCAGAAATATAAAACACTTTGTAGACTGACTGTTCTCCCTGTTGCAACATGGTTTTGGATTCTCCAACCATTTATTGACGGCTGGCTTCCTGCCTTCTCTGCAATCCCCCCCTTCACCAGTCTCACCAGCAGATGTTTGTTCAGATGTTCGCAACCATGGAAGAAATTATAAAACCTAAAAATTACCCTCTGTTAAATCCTGGAGGGGAGTCTGGGGTGTAGGACAGGCCAGACGTTGCCTGTGCTGTCTGCTGGAAGTAGACTATAGCTCATGGCTTGGGTCTCTAATGGAGAAGAGCCCCAAGGATGCAACTTGTGAACCACATTGCAACAGTTCCTAGAGGATTCAGGGCTTCCAGCCTCCTGGTAAGTAGGCGTTAAGAAGGAAAAAGGCCCATCTCTCAATTCACATGCATGGGGACAGGTGGACTCCGCCATTCCACACATAATTATGGGACAGCATTGCACTTGTGCCCCTTGCAATGTGATCGTCTTAAGATGGAAGGTCTCAAACAGGACAGGGAAATTAGTCACCAGATAATACATTTGGTGGATATGATATGTTGGAAAGTGCCCAGAAAAAGTGAAGCACTTCTGTATTTAATTTGGTAAACAGCTTAAGTAAGAAAAAAAAATGGACATTATTATTATTATTACACTTACTATTTTGACATAAAAGCCTTTCCCTTTCCCTTTCATTTCCAAAATCAAATGTTTTGTCTTGTAAATACTGGCAGCTTTTTCTTTTCTTTTTTTTTTTTAATTTTATTTTAAATTCAAACATTTTTGTACCGAAATGCCATATTTCATGTAAAATTGACTTAAAGAGTCCCACACCCCCCCCCACATTAGATCACTCCAAACCCTACCAAAACAATTTTTGGGCTGAACAAATCCGTTCTGAGTTGCCAAAAAAGAATTTTTGTGGGTATTTTGTGTGTTGCTGAAACCTCCTCCTGAAAATTCAAGCTGGTTTCTTCTAATATTTTAATTAATTCCCCCACCAAGCCTAAAAACAACCACCCTTTGCTGAACTAATTTTGCTCTCAGATGACAGACTTGTGTAACTCCTCGAGGTTGCTGATTGATGTGCCAGTCATGCTAGTAGTGAATGAGACCATATGAGGCGTTTAGTTGGCCTAAGTGAAATGAGTTTCAGGTCTCAGGCAAGACGCAGAAGAAGGGCATCTGTAAAGCAAAAATCTCCTGGAAGCAAAGAAGTCGTTTTTGGAGGTGGAAGCTGAAGCTCTTGCGCATACACAGCGAGGTCCCCTGAGAAACAAAACACCTTAACAAAGTACCTCCACCAGCAGCACCAGCCACCACAACCATCTAACGTGCTTTTCTTCCTCCAAGGTCCACTCTGACAGTGTTCTGCAGCCCAGTGATAAACACAAAAGAGCTTCAGTGTCCTGGGTAGAAAATATTGAAGTTTTCCCAGACATACCCAATGCCACACTGTGCAATGTGATGCAAATATCACCCTCTCCCACTCTGTCCCAAAGGTGTTATTTTTCTGCATCATTGGCATTGCAGTCATCACCACCCCAAGCCCTCCCAGGGATGGGATGATGCCGACCGCCAGCCCCCAGCAAATCCAGTACATCCTCGTGCACTTGCAGCTCCTGCAAAATCAAACAGTAGCTGGACCCCTTTAAAATGTCACACCCCTTGCCCTGCAACTGTCTTGAAAAAAAACAGGATTAAGCTGCCAAAGAGTCACCGTGATAATGTGCTGGCAATGGGGAGAGCTCTGCTTTGGTTACACGAAGCTGGCAGGCGTAGTGCGCATGCCACTCCCAAAATAATCACTGTAACCCAGCCCCAGTTTCAAATGGGCCAAAACTTCCCTGTAGAAAATCTACGAGCACAAACTAATATCTGCCATACTTCATACTCTGGGGGTTGGTTTTGATTGTTTTTTTAAAATTGTTTTCCGAAGCAGGACGTTATTCATTGTGAACTGAAAAACAGCGTGCTCTGATCTCGCTATGTAACCACAGCTGTACTGGATGTTCCTGCCTGTCCCCAGCATCACCAGGGAGCTCAAGTCCAAAAAGCTGAGCCCCAGCTGGGAGGTTGGTCAAGAGGATGGAAATTTTAAATCCTGCCCTTTTATCAAAATTTCAAATTCCGATGGAAAAAAGAAAGAAGGAGAAACCCTTTCCCTCTCCCTGTCACCACCACAAGCTCTTCCTTTCAGTTCAGCCTGCTGGGGTCCTTTGCTTGATTTAGAGGTTTATTTATTTATGTAGAAAGAAGCCAAATCTGAAGTTTCCTGCAACTGCAATTGGAGCTGACATTTCAGCGTTTTGTTTTGGGTTTTTTTCAGTCCGCTTACAACGGTGTCAATGTCCAAAACCTGATCATATTAACAAGTGCTCTGACCCGTGACGGTTTTCTGCAGGCTTTGCAGCGGAGCCTGCAGGGTGACACTGAAAAACAAGTTTATCCCAAGTCCCACATGGTTTGCGCATGTCCCACAGCCTCAGTCCCCAACGCCCTTTCGCACTCATTGCAGCCAGCTCCTGCCATCACACGCAAGGATGTTGGAGGCAGATTCAGTCGCCGTGTTTATAAAGTGCTGTCACCGAGTAGTACAGCATTTGATGACATTTCATTTTTGGACAGAGGGGAATGCACTTGGGGGGGTGTCTTTTTCCAACGATTAAATCAAATAGAGAGAACATTTTTACCCCCTGCCAGGTTGTGACGGTTACCTACTAGTCAGCACTAACCACAAACACTGAAAAGTTTGAGCTATTTTTCTTACCAACCTTTTATCTTTTTTTTTTTCTTCTTTTTTTTTTCTTTTTTTTTTTTTCCCTGAGCACTCAGCAGTTATTGTCAGGCTCTGCTTAACCATAGCTGGGTTCTCAATGATGCCATTTTTTGTTTCCTTGCTCCCCATTGCTGTTTTTTTTAAGGCTGGGTGGGCTATAAACCAGTTTGTTTTTCTAAGATTGTTCACATCTCGCAGGATATTTTTCAGCTGCGTCTGCCCGGTGGCTGCGATGTTCCGCTGCTTCCCAGAAAACACAATTGATGGATTGTCACTGTTTCTATTCTGGGCTTTGGATGCGTAAGTTTGCTGGAGCAGAGCAGTTTTTGCAGGCTGGAGGCTGAGTTGGCTCCGGCCGGGTCGTGGGCTGAGTGCCATCTTCCTTCCCAGAGGGATCCCAGCAGGATGGGCTGTGGGGTTCGGCTCTCCTGCACCTGTTGGAGGGCTGGGAGGAGGGCACTGGGCCCCGAGTTGGCCATCCAGGCACCTTGCATGGGTACAGTGTGTGCTTACACATGCACTGGGCATTTGGATAAAGAAAAACTGCATGAGGGAGTATGCATGGGTGTAAATGTTTGTTCATGTCTGTATATATGTGTGTATTGATTCATATTTACATATGAATATACATAAATGCACACTCACATTTCTTTCCTATACACGTCTATGCACACATGCACATACTATGTATTTTTATATATATATATATCTCTCATAGAATTATAGAATGGTTTCTGTTGGAAGAGACCTTAAATACCATCTAGTCCAACCCCCCTGCCATGGACAGAGACATCTTCCACTAGATCAGGTTGCTCAAAGCCCCATCCAACCTGGACACTTCCAGGGAAGGGGCATCCACAACTTCTCTGTGCAACCTGTGCCAGTGTCTCACCACCCTCACAGTAAAGAATTTCTTCCTAATAGATAATGTATGCACAACTCACATTCACAGCCATACATATACATTAACCCCTGAGCCAGCCAGCGAAACCAGAAGTGAGAGATGACGGTTTATAAAGGACTGGTATAAATCTGCACCGATCCATTTAAATCTAGAGGCTAGCACCTTTCGGATGTAGAGCACAGACCTTTGGAAAAGTAGGATTAAGATTTTCAGCTGGGATAAATCAGCATGGGTGCACGTGTGACTGGGGGGGTTTATGCTGATTGACCCCCTGCTGGGCATCAATCCATGAGGTGGACAGCATCCATAAGCAAAAGCCACTAAAGCTCTCCTGATCCCTGTTATTAGTGGCAGCAACACCCAGCTGCCTGGCTATGGTTAGGATTCTGGGAAGCAGCTATCTCATCAAAGAGAGCTGGGCTGCAAGCTGACCACATATCCTGAGCATAGCACGATGATTTCGGTTCAAATTTAGTTGAGTCCCTCTTCTCCCTGTCTGCTTTTTTAGGATTCAGGTTACAGCTAGGACAGGGGAGGGAACAAGGCCATGTAAGATGCATGCGTACCATGAGACATGAAATTAAACTCAAGAAGGAAATTTACTTAGGAGGGTAAAAAAAAAAACAAAACATTCTGGAGATTATATTGGCATTGCCCCTCTACTAATATTACATCCATTTCCTTTCCCATATTTCTTTCCACTTCTTTACACTAGCCAGTGTATTATAATTTTATACATACATACATATATATATATATGAAATAGTTAGGAAATATGCTTTGACATTGCTTTGTTGTTGCTGTTTTTAATAATACCTGGGCTTTAACCAATCCTTTTGCCACTTGGAAAACTTACATAAAGTCTAAGCAACTGGTCAGTCCTTGGGCTGGGGAAGGAAAGAAGATGGAGGTGGAGAAGCTCGCTATTAGCCTCGTGTCAGAAAGCCCCATAGTTTGAGACCGTTCAGAGCCGCTACAGCCTTAGGAGAGGCTGGGATGATTTTGGACCCAAAGCCCCAGAGCCTGTGCAGTGAGATAGGCAGGTCTCATCAGCTGGAGCCACGAGGGTAGAGAGGCAGCAGGAGCTCTTCCCATGCTCCTGATCTTGGTGCAGAGCTAACTGGTTACCCCATTTTGGCCAGCCCAGAGCAGGTGTCCACTGCACACCTCTGCCTGAAAATCAGTGTAGATACACTCTGTCTTTTTCTGCTGCCAAGGGGAATTGCTCTGTAGTAGCTTTTAGGTATTTATATCAATCAGCCCTGTTCTTCTAACACATCAAAACCCTTCATGAAAGCCCATCCCAGAGCTATAATTATCACTGTCCCCATTTTGCTGCTGGAGCACGTAAGTGCAGAGATAGGTCTTCATGCAAGGTGACTGCTCCCAAGGTTACAGTTGGGGCTTGCACAAGGAAGCTGAAGGGCTCTTTCACTTGGGAATGCTTTTCATATGGAGATGCAGTGCCCTAGGTGACAGTTTGGCAACCAGCCTGTCCCTGGGAAGGGATGGGGTGCAGGACCAAGAGGGAAGGCAGCACATTATCATTTGGCCCTGAGTCACGTCCCCATCCAACTCACGACCCGTGTGTCTCTGCTTCACGCAGGGAACACCCACCAACACCTTTTTGCATCCTGTCAGCACAGAAACCAGGGAAAAGTGCACCCAGGCACCTCTGCCCGAACACTACGTCTTTGCAAAAGTTAGGGGAAACCCAAAGTTTCTGTTTCTATTAAAAGACACTCTGGCTCTCCACCCCCATCCCTCCTATAGCTACTCTCAACATTTTTTCCCCTTCTACAAGTTAAGATTTAACTGGTTTATGAGAGGAATAAATACTCTGTCTCTACAGTCCAGCTTTCCAGCAACTTGGGAAAAGTTAGCACTTTGGCCAGGGCCTTCTGCATGCTCTGAGCTGTGCATTTAATTTAAATTTAATAGCTATTGCACGTTATACAAATGGCGATTAAAACCATATTGATTGAGGTTTAGCAGCTATGTGAGAAATGCAGATCTTATTACAGAGCTGCTCAGTATCCAGAGTGTGCTTTTAATAACTCCCTGCTCATCAAGGGGCAGATTGGAGAGAGGAAAAGGAAAAGGCAAGGCTGGGAGGCACCGGCTGGAGGGACGATGCTAAGGCTGCGGTCAGGCAGCTCTCACTCGCTTCCCACTTCAGGCACACACGCCCATAGCACAAGATCTCCACACCGATATATTGCTTACTTCCCCATCTATAAATCAAAGAAAACCTACCTTACACACAACTATAGACATGCAAACAAGCCTACAGAGGCCACATCCACACCACGTGCTGGAGAAGCAGAGAAACATGTTGGCTGAGATCTCAGAAGATAAATTTCCGTGGCAAGATGCATTGCCGTAAGGGCTTTCTAGGTCAGGACCTGCTGCAGGGCCACTTGAAAGCCCCAGAAACTGTCAAAACAGGGCTTATTTGTTATTCCCTCATCCCCCCCTTTTCGAAAAGCTGCAAAGTTCATTCGGTGGCAAAGCAGAAATAAACCACCTCTTGTGTCCTACTTTGTCTGAGATAATGACTGACAAGAGAAAACAAACTGGGAAAATAATAACTGCATTGCAATCACCCTGCTGAGAGCAGTGCTAACCCTTTCAAACCAACTCTTCGTTTTTGCACAATTCTTTGCTTTGCACAATTTGCACAATTTCCATGCTTTACATAGAAATGAAAAGCAGGCTGGGAAATATTGCAGAGACAAGGGGTGCATAAATACCAGGGGAGACAGATAAAGATGTGAAACATGCAGGGGTACAAGGGAAAACGTAGGGGGAGGTGAAAAAAACCGTACACACATTTGCAGAAAACCTTACTTTCAATGATTTCAAATGACTTGGCAAAGCTGAGCTACCCTTGGGCAGGGTTACCCAGTGCCACAGCCTTTTCTTCTGTATCAGGGAAATAAAGTTGACAGTGCTTGAGACCCTCTACAGAAATCGTCTTCTTTCCGTGAGAGACTAAGGAAAGTCACGTTCAGAAAATCCCGTTGCACCCCTGCCTCTCAGCGATCCAGATACAGACTCAGAAAGCTGCACACTTCACTGTAAATGTTCCAGGGCCTGAGGATTCAGCAATGCTGCAACTCTGAGTTATTTCAAGTAAAAAAAGAGCAAATGAAACTTGACAGGTTTTCTTCTCTACATCCCTCAGACCAAGCTGAGCTGTTTACAAGGTCTGGTTTTGTACGTCCCTGTGCCTCAGACATCAGACATTGCAGAAAAGTTATTTTTTGGCAACTGCATAACAAAGACTTGAAAGGGGAAACTGCCCAGAAAAATTATTAAAAAAAAAAAAAAAAAAAATCATACTACTACGTATCTTAGGGTGCCACTGAGCAATTTCCAAATTTTGGGGGAAAAAGTCATTTTGATTAAGAATGAAAACAGGTTTGGGTTTTGTGTTCTACTTGATGACAGTTTTAGTTGGAAATGAGGGAGAAAAATTGTTCCAGATTGGTCAAAATGTTCTCTTTTGCCCAAATTGAAGTAATTTCAACCATTAAAAATTTCTGGGTATTTTTTTTATATAAGAAGGAAAGAAGCATCCAAAATTAATAGCTGCTTCAGATCAAAAAAAATCTGAACAGGGAATTAACTAAAAAAAGCTGAAACTAGTAATTTTATTCATCCTTTTCAGATCTTTTTGAAAACTCTTTGCAAAATCTGTTTGTATTTGTAAAATATTCTGCTACCAGCAAACTGCACTTTTCAAGTCTCCCCAAAAAGTATTTTTATGAGAAACGTCATCCAGCTCTACAAACAAGAGAGATATACAAAGATAGCCAGACTTTCGCTGGCCCAGAAAATTCATCTGGAAAGCTCCTTCGATTTCCAGTGCTATTCGGTTTTGGCCCTAAAAATGAGTGGAATATACCACAAAGAAACCCTTTTGCTGTGTTTTGATGCACGCTTGCTCAACATCTTACTATTTCTCCATCACTCTGCATCCTGGCCTGCAGCTCTCGGGGATCACTTATTTTGGGGATGCTACAGCCCCAGGGACTTGAGTCATCCCACATTCCCTCCTCTGATGAAACATTTCACTGGGTAAAGGCTACGAGTTGTTTCCTAATGCTGAAATACCCTTTACACTTTCAGGCACTGATTCATTTCTATCAAGCAAGCTGCCAAATTCATGTCAACCTGGGGCCATCTCTCCGAAGGAAGGGACAGGAGGGAGAAAGGTGCTCTCTCCGCTATTAAAAGCTGCGCCGCAGTGGCCAGCCTGGCTGGGAACGTGCTGTGCTTCCAGAGTGACATGGGCTGTGATAAGTAAAGGAGAGAATAAAAGAGCAGAGTTGCCTTTAGAAGCGTGCTATGGCAGCATGGCATTTTAATTATGCTTATCTCTGGGGTCCATCCAGAAGCACTGAAGAAAATTGCTAATGGGGCATTATAAGCTTGACCATTACCTAATTTTTATATGCAAGGCAGCGTGTCTCAGCCACTGACTCCTGAGAAATACCTGTGGTAGCTGCACACAACAGGCAGGCAGGCTTCGGAGAGGGAACAGAGACTGTGCTGACAGCCCTGACAGCATCCTCCAGCTGAGCCTCCCCTCCCCGTGCACGCTTGTGTGTGTGTGCAACGTGTGTAACGTCAAAGCTCTGCACCCCCCGCTACGCAGAGGGCATGAGGCAGGGTAGGAGAAAGCATCATTTATGGAGGAAAAGTGCCATGCTTCAGACTTTAGCTGTCCTGAATTGGGAGGGTGATGTCTGCAGGAGGATGATCCTCTTCCAGTTCCCACCCAAAGCAATTGCTGCCCACTATGACCTGAAATCCTCAGGTCAGGTTATTCTCAGGAAGGACCACAGGCTACTGAAGTTGGATTCCCCCCAGCTTTGAGGGATGATGGATGGGGAGGGTGCAGGATTTTCTTTCAGACACAATAGAGATTGCTCAGGTTCAGGATCCTGCAGATCTGTTCTCCTCCATGATGAGTCCAGAGCCAGGATTTTGGAGTAGGTCCGTCATTTCTTTTAGAGTAGGGCCTCGGGCAGAATCCCTAACATTCAGCAGCCAATGTCTATACTCTGGAAAAGTCCCCAGACTCATAGAAATCCAAACTAGTGGAGCTATACAGCACCATACAAAACAGATAGTTTTACTGGCTTGCATCCAAGCACAGTCCAGCTCTACTGGTGAGCACCAAGTATTTGCAGTTCTCTTTAGTTGGGGCACAAAAATGAGCTGCCAGGGCTCTTCGCTGCATCCAGATCATGGCTTCAGTGTCCTTACTGTTCAGTGGGCTCTCTTCTCTGCCACTGCTTTATTCAATCTACCTTAGATGCTCATCTTCAGGTGAAATAAATGAACTTCTGAAAGTGCCTGTTTCTCTTTAGCAACTGTAATGGGAGCCAGAAGAGCTCAGCCTTGAATATCTAACTTGTAGATGTCTGAAATACGGCAGGTGAATCCCACTTTTTTTCTTACTTTCTGTCTTTCTCATCAGGCCCAAAATGCTTTTCCCTAATCAAAATCTTTGGGCTCAACAGAGCTCATCTGGGTTAAAATCTGCATATAGGATGCCAGATTAGATGATTAAACAGCCTTGAGCTCTATGACAAGTACTCGCCACAATCAGTGACATGAAATTCTAATAGATCATGCAGGAGCCTTTGGCCTCCTTCACTTATCCCCATATTTTTATTTGGTGTAGGCTGAGCAGGGCAGAGGACGCTGATTATCCTGGTTATTCCAATTGAATGGTATTTCTCCTATTTTATTCTTTTCTGGCTCTTCTTCTGTGCCTATCCCAAGGGTATCATCTAAGCTAAATGTCTAGGTTCCCTTCCTAGAAGCCAGGCTGGCCTTTTTCCACTTTCAAATAAAGATCCAACCTATCCTAAGACAGATATCTGGTATTCAAAATAGATGGCATCTGCAATCTTCCTTTGGAGTTACTGCAGTTTGTACTGTTATTATGCTGCAAAGGCAGTTGTCTCTATGCGTCTGAAGATATTTTGCCAGATCAATGCAATTTTTGAGCACATACCTAAGAGGCATTCATCACTCTCTAAATTAAAAATAAATCACAATAAGCTTACAAAAGTTCTCACACCTTGCCAGAGCACCGGTCCATAGCACCAACGGTGAGTCAGAGGCAAATCCCATTAAACGCAAAAGGAAAAATTTCCTACTGACTCCCACGAGCTTGCAATGGGGTCTCTTGTCTTTGCTAAACTTTTAGTCGTTTTTGCCTGGGGCCTCCTCAAGACTCCCTGCTCAAATTTCTCTGTGCTTGAAAGGCTCAGGAAGAAACCACTGAGAGAAAGAGGCCCAGCATGGGTTTGGTTTAGCCTGGCAGGTGTCTGCCCGCTTCAGAAACCTTCAAATATGTAAGCACAGGAGGGAAATTGCTCTCTAAAAGTATTTCTGCCAAGATGCACTGTAGGCCAATAATAATAATGGTGATGACAATGGGAATATGTAGCACCTGTAAGGAATGAAACCAAGGGAAAAAACAGGTTGGAGAGAGAAAGATGAGAGCGTGTTGGGGGGTTGAACGCATATGGTGGCCACCTTCAGCTGTCTTGGTGCCTGATCTTGGAGGCTCAGGTATACACGTGTAAAGAGTTCCCACATCATTCTCAAGGAAGACTTGGCCAAACTCTCAATGAGATCTAATATCCTGACAGGTTTCAAACTGGGAAAAGACCTGCATCCCCCCTACATCTGACTAAAACATAACACGATTTCTTCATCCAAACTGGATATGGTATGTGTGCCCTGCATGAGATATCCAGACAGGCTTTCTTCTGAATCGGACAAGCCAAAGTTGGGATGCCCTTAGTATGCCCCAAGTCATCATCTACTCCGAGACTCAAAAAAATGTTCCCCCCACTGAGTGCTGTGCTGCCCTGTGTGGGTGGCTCAGGCACAGCTCTGTACCGCCTTCTACCTGACGCACTGTTGACATAGATGTGCTTTGCTACCATAAAGCAGGGGTGAAACAGATTGGTGAATGGCTTTGAAGAAACCTGCTCCTGTTGGCTCTGCACCAGAGGGAAGGGGCTCTTCAATATGCTGATTGAAATCATGCCTGTGCTAGGACGTCCTAACCTTGGCCCAGCAAATGGCTTTTTCTGGCAAGAAAAGCCCCTCTCTTTCCTATGCAACGCCTGTTGTGTCATGCTTTCCATGGGTCTATGTTGCAAAGGACCTTACACACATGCCACCAGCCAGCTACAAGGTCATCAGCTGCTGAGCCTTGCACACCAGAAGAGATGTGCACCCATGAGCTCATACCGTTTCCCTCATGCATCCAGATAAAATACTTCTTTTGCACACCCCAAATCTCTCCCAAGTGGGCCAACACACCAACTTACTTATCCACAAAGAAGCCTTTTTGCCTACAAAACCCTTCACCCCTACACACACACACACACACACACACACACACACAAACACTCCCCTCTCTTCTTACAGAAGTCAGGGATGTAGCTAAATTCCTCTCTCTGAATAAGAGGTACATTCAAGACCTCTCACACAGCTACAAAACTTCAAGAAATCAGGGCACACACCCCACGGCTATGGATTACACACAAACTCCTCAAAAACGTGGCTACAAAACCTCTGTCTCACACACGTACCTCTTCATACACAAAGGCACGAAGGTGTCATATGCTGCTTCACCCTCACTTGTACACACATAAACTGAATTTCTTTAATACAGCCACATGTTTAACAGAGCATTTTTTCACTCTCATGCACACTGAAGCAACACATTTACCCAACAAACAAAATCCTTTTTATCCACAAACTCCTGCTTTTTCAGTCCCCCATCTAAGCCCTTCTCGCAGGTATGTCCAATATTAACTCCTGTACGTTTCTCCCATGTTGAAGCTCACTCTGAAATAGTCATTTCAGTCACTTCAGTCCAGAATAAATTCTTCAGCAAGGCATCAAAACTGCTCTGACAATCTCACCTAGCAGGACATTTGTTGTTGAAATGGGATTTCTCTCCTTGAAAATCAATCCATCTCCCCCAAGAGACGTTGGCTTCCCTTCCCCCAGACTGCAGCCGCCCTGACCTCTGCTCAGCCCTGCTTCACGCTGCGGCGGAGGCTCGCACGTGCACGCCTGCACGTTTGCCTGTCTACGACCCTGCCGTCGCACTGTGGCACGCTTGGTGCTTTGGAGCTGAACAGACAAGTCTGGCAGGGTCTCATCTTTACTGGTGCTGCATGATGCCTGAGTATTTCCCTCCTGGCTGCTCCCGTCCCAGATGCTCTTACATTTTTTCTTGCAGAAAAAGGGAAGAAGCTTTTATTTTTTAGTATCTCTGCAGATGTTCAGAAGCCTGCAGGGCTTTTTAGGGAGAACAGGTTTCAAATGGCTTCAAGATCACAGTACTCCACAAAAATAAACGATGACTGGTTTTTTCCCCAGGCACCTGTATTACTGCATGCTGCTACAATAAGCATATCAAGTGATGACACGGGAAAATGTGGTTATTAAGGATAACTCTATATGGTAAGCCGTGTCCCTTCCAGGTCCTCACACCAGCTGTCTCTCTGTGGCCTTTTTGTACCCAGGACTCACTGGACTTTGGGCACACATCATCTCGGCTAACTTTAGCTGCTGAAATGTTGGCACCCAAATACCTGTCTCATCTCCCTTTATCAACAGATCAGCTCCTCCCAAGGGTGACTCAATCCATCCTGATATAGGTGTTTAGCACTGCTGCAAGGGATAAACCTCTAGAAAGTTTCTCTCTGCTGATTATAGATGATCTGTTTAAGATCAATGATCAGCTTTCCAATGGTTAGAGCTAGATGAGCCAGTCCCACTTTCTGTGTCCATAACAATAAAAGATGAATCCTGGTTTGCATCAGCCTTACTGTTTTTCAGGAGAGCAGAATATATTTCTGCCAAAATGTGCCCCCCTGCTAAAAGACAGCATTCAGGTGGAAATGAACTAGATAGATGGAAAAGACAACCTTATTGCTACAAAATCTCTTCAGGACAATCTTTTCCCCAAAGTAAAGAGGTTCAGGGGCCATTCTAGAGAAACATTTTCTTAAAACAAGACTTCCTCATGGACTCAGCCAAACTCTTACAGAAAAACAGATACACAAAACCGCCCAAAAGCTCTTGTCTATGAGTTGCAAACAACATTCAATCGCACCCAATCTACTTTGAAATTTTCTAAATACTGTGCCAAATTCCGTGGGAATGTATATGCAAGTAACATTAAAATTTTGGAATAACTGCATTTACTTAAGGAGAGGTACCTCACGTTGAGGCCACTGTAACTGACATCCCAATACAGACCCAATACAGACTGAGACCGTGAAGCGGCAAGAAAAAGACAATGGGAAAATCTAATGTGATTCTGGAGTGCAAAATAAGGCTCTTAGACCATTACCGCAACAGCAGACTACAAACAGTCAGGAAAATTGAAACAAGAAGTACTTTTCTCTTCCACAGAAATATTTTCATTTTGAGACTTTTTAGTGTCTAAAAAAAAAGTTTAAAAATTCCAAATACAAAATTGCACAATAAGGTCTGAGAATAAATATTGATAATTTGAGACGTTCCCATCAAAAGATGCATTTTGATCATTTTTAACATTTTGTTTTGACACAAGTTTGTTTTCCTTACCTTTTTTTAACTATAGATTATCTTCCACATGAAAACAAGAACGAGTTTCATCCTGGAATGCAGAAATGGGGTGTTTGGAGAATTTCAAAACTCATTAAAGCATTTTTTTCAAATGTTGTACAATGATCTAGGGAGGTATTCTGATCTACACCAGATGGCCTGAGCTCCACCAGAGCTAGGTTTATGGAACAGGAAGCCGTATATTTGCCAGACCAAGCCCTTGTGCACAAATAGCTCCAATTTTGACAAAAGCATTTTTGATGAAAAACATTTAATTGAAAAATTCCCAGGAAAACTTCTCTAGATAATATCATCTCCCCTTGCTACGAGCTCTGGAAAAAAAAAAAAAAACAGACAGACCCAAACCCTGCATCTACCAATGCTTTCCCTAGTCCAATTTTGTACATAGTAGATAATGGAATAGTGCCTGCAGAGATGAAGAGACGTTATCACAGGAGTACTGGATTTACTTATTTTTTAGTAACTCAATCTATATTTTGTATCACTCTAAAAAACATGATAAGAGTCCATAACTGCAAATTGCAGTAGAGGGAAAAATAAGAATTTGCATGAATAAGTGTGCAGAGTGAGTAAGTTTAAAAAAAAATGTAGAAATGAATTGGTTTCAAATCCCATTTGGATGAAAACGTATTTGATGATTTTGAAATTGTGGTGACTGCAAAGATGCATGACTATTTTTTGAGTGGTACCGGTTTGGAGTTTGGGGTTTGGGGTTTTTTTAATAACAACTCATCTTTCTACTGGACTGAGCTGCCCTTCATACCACAATGTCATAGTATCCCAGCTGAATATTACCACAATGTCATGGCATCCCAGCTGAAGGTATCTGTGCCCTCTAAGAGAAGTTGTTGCAATTGCCCCCTCCTCCTTTTACAGTGCAGGAATGTTAAGTACAGAGACATTAGCAGAGAGCTGGATCCCACCACGTACCCGTTGCCCAAGGTCACAGTGGAAGTCCTTCTCAGAGCACAGCACTAACTCTGGTGTCATTATTCCAAAAACTAGCCCAAAACCGAATTCCTTGTAATCTGACTTCTTCTTGATATAGTTACAAATGATTTCTTTTTTTTTCACCAGTATTTAAACTGAAAGATTTTCAAGGTCTTTATGATTCAAGGAAGAACAAACCCACTTTCAGTGCTTCCTTTGTTAGAAATCCCCAGCTGCAGGAGTCAGTCCCATGTGGAAGAAGCAATTGGTTTCAGCAGCCTGTGATTTACAAGCCACCCATGAGACCTGTTGCAGTGTGCTCAGGAGGCACACTGAAGAGAGAGAGTAACTTATTCCTTTTTCTCACATAGTTTCTGTGTTTTCCTGAGGTGGAAACTACTTTTTGAGCTAACAAGAGAGGGTCCCAGAAACATTTATCCCTTGCCTCAGCTCTGAGGAGCTGCTGCCGTGGATGGCAGATCTCTGTCCACTTTCCTCTTTGGCATTATCTAGTCTTGTCTCATGTCCTATGGCTCACCTTAAACACAGGTGATCACCAGAACTCCCCTGTTGGTTGCTCAATTTCTTGTAAGAAACAGGAAAGAATCTGGCTGCTTTAAACTAATCAACAAAATAATGCTCATTTACATCCAGTCATGTCTGCTCCAAAGCCCCATGAGAAAGAAACCTGTGAGATGCTGCAAAGCTCCTCTTTTTTTCCCCAAGGGCAACGCCTTTTCCCAAAGGACAATTCCAAAAGGACAATGCCTTGCAAAGAAATCCTGCTATGTCTTGTAGTGTCTAACCGTCATGGGGTATTTACTGTGCAAACAATATGGGAAAGTTGTTCCTAAAGAAGCATGCAGGGGTCTCTGACGTTGCCTGTGAACGTGTGTGGCGCAGAAGGAGCAAAAGGGAACTAGTAATTTTTAGGTCTTTATTTGTTTATAGCATTTTTATAAGTCAAGAGGTCATTCTTTGATAGTCCATTTCATGGTCATTTCCACAGAAATATATAATTTCTTTCTCCTTACCATTCTCCGAGAGAAATTTCTTTTGAAATAAATTTTCAGATAACTGCTGAAGGGTCAATTCCCATGGAAAAAAACATTTCAAAGAGAAACAGATCTCCAGCTTCATTTCACTGGAATTACCTACTTCACAGCTTTAAAATCTTGGGTGTTTCCTAAACATTGGCAGTTCCCTGTCAATGGAGTGGTTCACTAAAAGGGCAATGTGATGCCAGTTAGGCAGGTCAGGATTAATGACCCCAAATTCTCTCAAAACCTATTTCTGAAATGGCCTTCAAAACACAATATTGTCCTCACACATTTAAGCAAGACTTCAGCAAACCCTGCTGAGATTAGCAGTGACTCTTTGCAGCAGAGACTTCCCTAAAGGAGAAGGAGGAGGCGAAGGCTCATGCTCTTTGGAGGAATCCTTGGGGCAGAACCTGCGAGCAGCAGGTCATTCAGGAAACCTGGATTTTTGCCCAAGTTTCTCTCTGCCTTCCAAAACACACACATAAGCACACAGTTCCTTTGCCATTCAGTTGGGCTTTTCTGGAAAACCACAGGAGGTGTCACTGGCTCACTTTAAGGAAGTCCCAGGCTGGTGATGTCTACCAAAGTGGTGCATTCCAGGCAGAGAGGAATGAATTCAACCCATGCTCCAAGCCCGCTCCAAGCCCACAATCTAGTCTTGGCCATTGGTTAGTCAGTGGTCAGCCCTGAGTACAGTCAAGCCTTCCCGGCATCTACCTGCAATACTGCCAGCAGAAGAGCAATAAGTTTCCCACTGAGGTCAGTGAAGCTTGTATGCAATAAAATTTGCTACTTTGGGGATAAGAAAGGACAAATAGGTCTGAACATCCTCAGATAAAGTAAGATTCAGCTTTTAGCTTCTCTGTTTAGCAGAGCCCCCAGTGACTTTGCTCCCACTCTTACTCCACCTGTGGCAATTGCCTTTGCCACTCACTTTCTGCTCAAAACCAAGAGCTATTTTTGGAGAATGTCATCTCGCAGCACTGAATACACCACCACCAGAACCACCACCAACCCAAGCCCCACCAGCCTGCTTCCTCCCATTCCAGGTCAAAAGATACGTACTTTAATAGAAGCTGGGTTAAATTCAACTTCTTTTTTGGGTTCTGGTTCTGCTGGTTTAGGTGCTGGTTTGGGTTCTTCCTTCTTAGGTTCGGCCTTCTTAGGTTCGGGCTTCTTTGGAGGCATGTTGGTTTGCTGGTGGGCTGCTTTAGAAAGGGAGAGAAGGAGACAGACAGACAGACGGGAAAGAGGTGGCTGCTGCAGGAAAAATCACCAGCGCACACAGGTCTTTATCCCTGTCCAGTCTCTTGAAGTCACACATTGTGTCACTCTCAGACCTGTCACATGCCAGAGCTTACAATAGGCCACTGCTATAAAAGGACAAGACATTTACCCGGCTATTTTAGAGCCATCGGATATGGCATTGTTGCGATTAGCACTTAAATGGAAAGAGAGTTTGGGGGTTTTAGGGCCGAGGCTGGCACTGGGTCAAACATTTTTGGTGTGCGTGTGCATGCGTGTACGTGTACGCGTACATGTATAAGGGGGAGGTCCCATCGATGGGTTTTATCCTCCCCAGAGCGATGCTGACACTTACCCTCCCAGCTCACTCGCTGCAGTGTCTCTCTTTCAGCCTGGACGGCACCCCTGGCCTTTGTTGTGCTGCGGTTCGTTAAAAGACAAGCACAGATTTATATTTAGACATGAGGATAGAACTATATGGGAGGTTGACCATCAACATGTCAGCTAGAGCAGGGGAGAATTCATGCCTCAGATCACACACTGGTCTTCTCCTGGGAAGGTGCAAAGAACCAGTATTGCTTATAGCAGAATGCACCTAAAACACACTCGTGCGTACGCACGCGCACACACACACACACACGGTCTGGGATCGCACTGCGTGTCTGTAAGTACATCCTCATGGCTGAGATTTTCCGGACCATTTTAGGGACTTGAATGCCAAATTCCTATTAAAATAACTAAGATAAGGGTATCCATTTGAAGCTTTTCTAATCCTAGCCTCACTTTGATTTAAATAACCCCCCTTCGAAGCAAAGCAGATTTAACAATTTTCAGATCTGCATTTGCTTACGTCATTTTTCTAAATCAGGAGGTCACTCTGAGACACGGTCACTTCCACATTGCCTAGATTTTTTTTTTTTTTCCAAAAAAAACCATCATCCCCTGTAACAAGACAACCACCCACTAAAACACAATGTATTTGAAAAGGGGATCTATGCTGGCATTTCAAATAAATATCAGTTGAATCATAAATCTCTTTGTTTTACTTACTACATCAGCCTGATAATCTACCATTCAAACCCCTTTGAGACCTGCTTTTCCCGACACCGCTGTCAGCCTGACCCCCCAGTGCCTGTCTCTCTGCACTCCTCGGTTCCCCGAGTGGCTTTGCTGGAAGAATGCTTGTGCTTTATCCTGCCCACCTGCTCCCAAATCATGGCACATCCCTTACTGGCAGTACACAAGCAGCTTTGAAGTGTGACATGAATACTACGCAGAAAGCTGGCCACCCCCGTTAAGCTGCTGTCTCCCCCATGGCTTCAGCAAGTGAAAACAGTTGGGGATCCTGGAGAGACTGGAGGGGGAATGGAGAAGGGCTGAGCTTTGTGTCTGTGCACCATAGTGTGCAGTTCCAGGTCCTACCTGAATGAGAGCCTGCTTTCTGATTCCAGGTTTCAGGCAATTCCACAGTATTTATTACAGTAATAAATGCATCACTTCAATAGCGTGATTGTCACAGTAATGGTAATTTGTGCCTTTTGGATAAAGGGAAGCAAATCTCATTCCTCTAATCAAAGAGGACATTTTGGGAACATTGTCTGTGACAGGAGCCTTGAGCTGCTTCTGACCAAGCTGGTGAGGTATTTTGGTGTTTCAGTGTTTCAGGGACAGCCTAGAGAACTGCATTTTTCCCTGCAGTGTGTCACCTTCCAGGAAACTCAATTCTCATCAATGCCGGTAGTAGAGAAGGGATGTGTCTCCATTAGAAGCTTTGCAGAGATCTGTCTACTCACTCTGCCCAGACCAGACTCTAGTCTTGCCAATTCTCTTCAGTTCACAAAAGCCACAAGACCCACTCTGATGGAACCCACCAGTCCCAATCCATGTTTGTGTGGTCACCTGGGGAAGACGTTTCTGATGGCAGCTTACCAACATATTGATCTACTCACTGTAACCAGTGCAGCCAGGGGAGCAGTTCAGCTTCCCTAAGTTAGAAACGTATATTGGGTCCCTGGGTTATAAGGTGGGATTTGTTTGCATTGGAAATGCAACAGCGATGCACTAGATGACCCCACCTGGCCTTCAGCTGCAGTTGCAGAAGGGCCTCAGTCTCCCATAGGGTTTGTGCCATAACAGCATACCTGCCAGTTCCATACGTGTCTCAGACACCATAGGGTATCAGAAATGGCTCTAGAAACACTTATGTAGGCAAATTAATCCCATCCCCTGTGAATCATTAAACTACAGGACACCCACACGATTCTGGAGAGGCCATTGCAGGCAGAGGCGTCTCAAATGACACCAGATACTTGCATTTAAGCAACTGAGTGAAGCCATAGATACCTACGGCTGAAAGAGATGCATCACCCTCACACTGAATATATGGACTAGATCTCTGTTGACTGTGATGGGAGCAGAGCCACACAGTTCACATAAAGATATTTACATTGTAGACACCTATATTAAGTGAGATGAACCCTACCTGGGCCGAATTCCATCCTTTGAGATTTCCTTCATGTTGCAAAGCCCTGGAGTACAGGTTTTTCTGCAGGTTTCTATTTCTCATTTGCCCATTTTCTGCCCAGGGCAAACAAGAATTAAGTGTGGAAAGTGTCTGATGTCCCTGCTGATCAGAATATGTGATCCCTGTAAACTTTGCGAGCTGTAGATATTTCTGCAAAGAAATAACAGAAATCATGCATTGTTTTCATGCCCTGTAAAAAGTTTTGCTGCATTGATTTCTGCATTGAAATGAGTCATGGCTGGAGAATTGTAAGAGCTTTCTACAGACCCAAAGAAATACCAGGGAGCAATTTCACCATGTTCCCCCACGACAGACTTCTCGATTGACATCGCAGGAGCCAGCACAGACCCAGGAAATTCTGGGTTCTGCTAATTCAAAGCAGCAAAACTGTAGTGCAAATTAGCGTGTGTTCTGAGAGCAGCCGTAACCACGAGGACAGCATCCAAGCAGGCACCAGCCTGAGCACATGAGTGTGTTTTACACAACATTTGAAAAAGCCACCAGGTCTTATTCCTGAACTGAAAACAGCGCTGGAAAATATCAGGCAATCAAGATGCCAGCAGCAGCTCAACAGCAGCTTGGGATCTTGTCACCTCCACCTCTGCGAGATAAGAAGAGACCATAAGAACAAGGAGAGTCATATTTCACTTTCTCTTCCGAATTCCACAAATCAGCCATGGTTGTGGGGTTTGCTGGTGGGTTGGTTTTTTTTTTTTCCCCTCAGCTGTCCTCTGAATAAAAAGACATTAGCGAAGTAGCAGCAAAGATGATCCAGAAAGGTGGCTGAAAGCTCACCTCAGTCTGATTCTCAGCCAAAATTCAGTAGTCATACTCTCATACAAAGTTTATCTCAATATGTGTTTTTGTATATTCATGATAAATTATATTCACGATACAGCTGGCTTGACACAGTTCACTGAAAATATCCTTTGCACTTCTGTCAAAATCAAAGTGGCTGCAGTATCCTGCCACTTTTTGTAAATTGTCAGTTCTGTTTGGAGGGGAGGCTTCTGGCAATGCTAAAAAATCCCACTTAAATACTTCGGGATTTTATTCAGTCTCCTACCTGTCTGTTCCTCTTCTACACCCATGGCACATTCCCTCCTGAGTGCTGTTTAGTTTATTTGTGTAGACCTATTGATGACTAAAATACTCTAACGGATCAGCCCTTTCTCACAGCTTTAGGCAGTTCTTCACTTTGCTTTTTCATCACAACGTAGCATAGATGGCAGGCAACAGCCCCATCTATGCGATTACTGCATATATGTATGCTTATCTTTATTTAAATATACAATGTCAAGGCAAAACAGGGAGGTACGGTATGCGTTCTAAGTACCTTCAGGGCTGGCTAACCACTGCTGGGTGGATGTCTTGGATCAATTCCATGGATTAAAGATACTCCAATGCCCTGTAAATCCTTCTGCAAACAGCCAAATCAATGCAGCTAATCTTGCCCTAAATCCCCCATTCATCTCTTCCATGAGAATCCCTAGAGGCCCAGCAGCTGCAAAAAAACCCTGACCAAAAATCCCTCTTCCTATTAATAGGTTTTGAAGGGCAGGGGGTGGGGGGGGAGTGCTCTTCAATTTTTCAGTCAAGCTCACAACAGATGTTAGCAGCAGATCTCAGTGCCAAAAAGCTATTCCAGAGTCACCCTAGAGTCCTACACGAGCGGCTGGGCTAGCTGTGAATTTTCTAAAATTCTCTTGATCATCAGGGTATGATAATTTTCTCCTGAGACATGGACCGGGACCATCCTCAAAGAGAACAGAGCTCATCAAGACATTTCCCACAGAAAAAAAATTGGATTTAAGAACCAGAAAAATAGAATATAAGTGAAAACAAAATATTCTGGCCAAAATCTGAATTGTTTAAATTTGGGAGTACTGCCATGGTGCCTCATGATTCTCTGGTCCTTCATAAGTCTGTCTGTCCAGTTTTACTGGAATCATAGAACAGCCCAGGTTGGAAGGGACCTCAAAAGATCATCTGGTCCAACCTTTCATGGGAAGGGGAGCCTAGATGAGATTATCGAGCAATCTTACTCCATTTTCGGCAATTTGCCACACTCCCCCTCAGACCAAGTAGAGGAGATTGTATAGAGAATGCGAATTGCCTCTTTCTGAGGAAAATGATGACCTGAGAAAAGTTAACAATTTTCATGAAATAGTGTTGTGGGACATTTGAACTGAACTATTTGAGGCCAAAACATATCAGTTTTCAGATATCTGACTTCACAACAGAATAACACCCCCCCGCACAAGTAGGTTGGGGGTTTTTTCCTGTTAAAAATAAAAATAAAATTAATCTTTGAGTTTAAACTTCAATTCTCTCTTCAGAAACAACCATTGATGGAAACTCTCCAGACATCTTTAAATGAGAAGTTGAGAGCACATCAAAGATGTTCTCTCTCCAACCAAAAGTGGTTGTGCAACTTTTCCCAATAAGGAATGCTGTCCTTAGAGTTGTAAGATGGCCACAGCTTGAGTGTCTTCCCCAGAGAACAGAGAAAAAGTGTTTTTAGAAGATTTGCAAGCAGACGACAATTTATTTTTCTGCTTCTTCAGTCCCCAGCACAGCAGATGTGTTGTCAGCTGTTGATGAAGAAAGCAAGCTCCAAACCACATCTGCTCATATGCTACTCAACTTCTGTACTTTAATATAACCAAGTTATAAACAGAAAGTCAGAAATTTTCAAACAGCGGTGGCATTTCAAAGATAGTTAATGAAAAAGAAGAGAAAAGAAAGAGAAAAAAAAGAGAAAAAAAAGAGAAAAAAAAAAAAAAAAAGAAAAAGAATACCAGACAGGGAACTTCCAAGAAATCTCTTTCTCTCCCTACTTTTTGTCAGCTGTAGAATTCATCAGTTTTTCCATCCATGCCTTAACACCTGAGTCGTTAAAACAAGACAAGATATGGGAAGGAAGAACAGAAGGGGTTGTATCCACTTGGAGAGAGAGGGATGTGGTGGGCCAACTGAGGGGGTGTACATCTGATGGGAAGCTGCTGTGAGGAAAGGTGGAGGAGGACAGAAATAAAGGTAAAAAAGAGAATTTTCTCTGAGATTACTGTTGCTGCTCCCAATTTCCTCAGGGTGAATTGTCTGACCGATATTACCACTGCTCCCTATAGGAATATCAGCTCAAAAGAAGAGCAAATGCCTGCCTTTGGACCAAGTCTTCAGCTGCTATAAATCAGTGAGTTCCACTAACTTCAATGGAACTATGCTGATTTATACCAGCTGTGCATATGGACCAGAATAGTAGATTGTCTGGCAGTAACCATCATTTACTTTCTGACTATTGGGATCAGGAGAACACATGTTTGCTCTTCATCAGGCTGGGGTGGAGGACGGGAAAAAAAAGAAAAGACAAAAAAAAGCTGAACCTATACAGAAAATGTAACATTGAAGATACCAAGCAGCAAAGCAGCACTGGTGACACAAAACCCAGTGAAAATGTGTTCTTGCTCTTGCTACATGTGGGATTTAGTAGAAAATTAGTATATAATGGATCCTGAGACTATTTAGGTACCATGGGACGAGGAACAGAAATTAAATTCTTTCTGTGTTACAGCCTTAGCAAACTTTTTAAGTCCTGATGCAGAGACAGTAAAAGTCTGCAAAAATCAACAGGTTCCTTCAGCTGATTGTTGAAAGTAAAAAGTGTTACAAGTCAATTAAAAGGACTAATTAGCAGCTATTTTGCAGACTTCATGATACCCTACTTCTTTTAAGTATGGATTTTTATGTTCTTCAGAAAATCATCTAATTCCTATTAGAAATGTTAGGGGAGAGTGATGTCATTTAACTTCAGCATCAATGAAATGTCTAGCTTTTAGACAAGTGATCAGCTGTGCCTTTTCTTTGTCAAAATGAAGAAACACTCCTAGATGGTGTTTTTTTCCTAATTTTGGTCTTTATATAAGGTAGGATGAATGTCCTTCTAGACTTTTCTTTCACTATATGTATTGGCAAAGGAAGTCCCAGCCATTCACATTGGAGGCTTAACTTTCACATGCTTAAAGTAAGGAAATTCCACATTTCCATACTCGTACAGCCCATTTCATCCCCAGTAGGATATTTCAATTTTCTTTTCAGGAAAGGAATAAAATAATGCATTCCTTTATTTCCAAAAGGAGTATACCTACCCCCAGCCTCTATCCATCACAGGATTTTATGCCTTTGTCTCTGGTTCTCAAGAGAGTCTGAGAACTCTTCTCCTTTGAATACTCATGGGTACGACCAGTTCAACTCATGATCTTCTCAGGGACAAAGTAAAATGATCAGCGTCAGCGACTGACAGGTTGGCAACAGGTTACTACCCATACCCTGATCACTGGTTACTTAGCAGGCAAGTAAATACTTCTTTTCAGGGTGACCTTGCAGATCCTAGAGCAGATGCTGAAGGCAAAAGTGGTAGATCCAAGCTGATTTATCCAGAAGTCCCCACTACCCTCACCATTTCATCATTACCTTGTGTTTTCAACTTTATAAAGCCCATTATAAGGAAAACGAGATCCACACGGCTGATTTCAATGGGGCTGTGGCATTTTGCTCTCCTCCTTTCTGCTCCTTCGTTCTCTCTTTTTTGGTACTGTATGAGATCAGCAGCTCATATGGCACTGCAACTATTTTTACAGCCTTTGACTGTCCCCACTTGTACTGCAATGTGGCTGCTGTTAAATTTCAAAGCTGAGCATTTCAAGTTGTTAGTAAACCACTACCAAAGACAGCTGCAACGCAACTGGTGGGCAAAGGTGGATTTCTTCCTTTCTTCCAAGCTGTGCTGTTTTCAGTGGCATTAACTGAAAAACAGTCCCAGGGACTGTAAGTAACAGCTTCCCTCTTCTAACAACCTGAAGTGAATTCACAGAGAACTAGCTCTATACTAGGGAAATGACCCAAAAGGGGCCAGTGATGGACACAGGAAAAAAAAAGAAAGGCAATTTATCTGGACTCACAGTAAAGTCTGAGAAGAGGACATGTCAGGAGACTTCTCTGACCTGGTGCTGGACACAAGAGATAATTAATCATACAGCCTCCTTAATGGATTCATCCATAAAAAGTTGAAAATCCCACTCCTCTCTCTGCACAGTCACGTGCAAGGAAATCTGTAGCATAAATTCTTGCCACTTAAATTAAACCAATGTATCACACACTGAAGGGAATGTGGTAGGTAGTTTGGGAAGCATCTTCACCCAGACCCACCATCAAACACCGATTTTTTTTTTTTGTCTCGAAGTAGATGAATCACAGTGGCAGGTCAAACCTCCTAAAGCAAAGTTTGTTCTGAAGTGCTCCAGAAACTGAAGTTTTCCAGTCACCTCCAGAGTCTGAGCATTGGCCACTGTTAAATACTTTATGTAATTAAGACTCTTGCTTTCAACCTCAAAAAAAATCTCTAGTCAGGGCCTGAAGTTGACTCTTTCCTTATTTGAAGACACGAAAAGGCAGGACATGAATGTGAAAGCCAAGCTTGCTCCCACACTGGATCTACAAGTCATCCTCCCCTCTTTCCTCCCTCCCCCTAAGTACACGTATTCTTTTGTATTATTGTCCATTCAGGTTCCCTTTCAGGAACTAATATAAAAACTTCCATGGAAAAGGGGTAATTTATCACATTCTCTTGAAAGTCTGTCTTACTTGCTTTTCAAAGTCATCTATATCACTCCACTTACCCAACAAGAAGCCTGGAAGGCTAATCAGGATGGCTAGTTATATGAAATGAGCTCCAGCCAAACAAAACTGTATTTCAAGCTGTGAAGTTGTGATAAGTGCTGCAGTATTGCAACTTTGGGGTTAGCAAAGGTCCCAGACTGAGTCTGAGACTCTCTTTACAGTTCCGATGCTCTCAGAGTGATGTGCAACAGACACTCATGAGTTTTCTGGGTAGCTGTCTCTACCGCAGTCATTACCAAAGCCCAAGCCAGAGTCCATCAGAGCAAGTTCCCAGGACATGCACAACTATAGCATTAAGCACAGCTTTGGGAAGCTCTGACCTTATGTTATCTCCTGATGATGAAGATGAAGAGATGAAGGGAGATGAAGGTGGAAATCCCACATCACAAGAAACAGCCTTCATCAAGCAAGACCTCTGTTGGAACTTTCTGTTCAACAAAAGTAGATATACTCAGCTTATCTCATTTCTGCTTCTTATAGGCCAAATCCTGCTTGCAGATGAGCACCAACAACTTCAAATGAACCATAAAGACTCATGATCTGGCCCTGGTACTCATTTCTCTATTCTTTTTCTGTTACCAGAGATATTTAAAATTCTGGGCCATAACCGTAAAGGCCACTTTTGCAATGATGATCAAAGTAATTTACACCTTGCTATCATTTATCATTGTCGTTGGAGTCACAGGACTATCTTGAAGTCCCAGCAGAAACCAGAATTCCAGCTTGCTAGTTACAGAAATGGAGAAAAAAAAATTTTTAAAAAAAGTAAAATATAGAAATAAAAACATAAGAAATTTAGAATATACATACAAGTGACAGGAGGATAAAAAGGGAGTGGGGAGTGTTCTCCTGTACCTTTTTTTTTGAGTGGGAGGATAAATGATTTTACCAAGGTCAGAGAGTCTGTGACAGAATTAGGAAAAAATAAATTTCTCACAATGTTTCCACACTGCACAATACATCCAGGGAGCTGAATAGAATTCGTGCAGAAGGCACACAGTGTATGGGATGCGAACATACTCTTGAAACGTTACACAGCAACGTTTTAACAGCAAATAATTTACTTGGTGTTGATGCTCTTTTTTTGCTTGTTTTAATAAGTAGAGGGGATATCAAAAAGGAACATGGAGTCTTTTCTTGTGATGTCACACGTGTAGCATTACTGCCACTTCCCAAAATACTCACCTTCCTTTTTCATGCAGTGGAATTTCTGGCCTGGTTGTGAAACTCAACCGCCCCTGTGAAGGGCTGTAACCCAATCTGGAGCAAGGGCTTGGGAACAATAGTCACATAGAGCCGGCTGGCAGAGGAATGCCAGGAATGTCCTGGGCTGCAGGACTCAAGGGCTAGCTCTGCTCTACACTCTTGAAACCTTGGGGACCCTCCACCAGGCACTGCTTGGCTGAAGAAGCCATGGAGGTGTGAAGAGAGCTGAGTTCCGGCAGCCAAGTTAGTGTTCAAGTGTGTGCAAAGCACGTGGAGATCCAGATCTGCCCATGGATCAGTTTGTGATACAGAGACACAATTCAGCCCGCAAACAGGGAATATGATTCTGTGCTAACCCCCCAGCATTCATACCCAGGCCTTGCCCTTGGGTGTTTTTCTAGTCATATTTCTTGCTCTGCCTTAGTTATCATCCTCTTATTTCTTTGTTGATCAGTTGGCACATTTCTGAAGGAGCTTGAGATCTTTTTTAAAAAGGTGTCAGACAAACATATTTTTGGTCTTGACATCTAACTGAACTTTCACTGTTCTTCAAAAATTACCCTTTTCCCCTTTTTTGCTGTACTCTTCCCTCTCCTTCTCCTAGTTTTTTAGTTGTGCCAAGAGAAAGTTCCCACATATAGACTCAGGAAGCTGGAATAAGATTTGGACAGATATCTAATGACTAAAGACTGCATGAGCTCTATGACTGGTCAGCTGATCCACTGCTAACATTCACTGAATCTCATCTGAGGGAAGAGAGGCACAGATTTTGGGACCTGGAAAGCTGTTTGTCATGAGTCTGTTCTATTTAACACGCATCCTTCACTGGGGAGGCCAGTACATGTCACTGACCTCTCAAGTGTTACTTTAGGCTGAAGTCTTTTCCTTCAGTGTTGTGCTCTGCTGATCACAGAAAGGGCTAATGGTGGATACCCTTCCACATGGAGAATACATCTACAAGACTCTTTTCGCCTTTCACTGTAATCCTCATACACTTGTCCAAAATGGCTTGAGTATGTTGACCTGCCAGGCATCTGCCAAGCCTGCCCATCTGACTTTGCCAAAGAGACTAAAATGACACTACTTTGCAGTGGGAAGACAAGTGTAGGTGGATTGTATGTTGCAATGGTCCTATGACCGGGTTATTAGAGGACACATGGGAAAGAGGATTGATGTTCTGGTCTTCGGTTTTCTTACTCCATCAGCTTTCTGTTTAAAGAGGTGCCAAAGGTTTTCTGTGCGGGATACGTTAAATGGCCAAACTCTCCCACTAAGAACAGCCTACTCCAAGGATATCCAGTGAACAAATGTCAAAATTAAAACAAACAAGCCCACCTCTGCAGAGAACATCCCAGATCTCTATAGCAAACATTGATGTAAATACACAAAAAGACATAAAATAGTTAATAGCCTGGTCCTGCTCAGTTTCAGTTACAAGAGTTTCTCCAGAGATGATATTGTACAGAATAAGGCCAAAAGACTTTTTGGGATAAGGACATGGGAAATATGACATTGAACCTGCACTCCACCAAGTGTCCCTCTCTGTGCTGTGATACCCACAGGGGATTATCAGTCTGCTACAGAAGCAACTAATGAGCCATGTCCCATGAGTGTTGTCTGCAGGATATCTTGCACACAGCACACAGAAAGGCAATCCCTTCTGCCCCCCAAAATAACAATTTCTTACCAGTGGTTAGCACTTGACAGCAGTTGAAGACACGCTGGGTATGCCTTTCAAGATCCCAAAGCGATGTCTGAGAGCACATCAAAACTTAACGTACACTGGGACTGAGCTCACAAGTGGACCCTGGACTCCAGCTCGTGGGATAAGAGACATGTGATCCCCAGTAGCTCAGGCCAGTCACATCTTGGTTTTGTAGCACACCGCAAGGACGTAATAGAAGAGCACAGTTCCTGGAAAGAATGACTCCAATTCATACTTGTTGATGTCAACAAACCAGAGATACGCTTGACCATTTTAAAGCATTTCCCAAAACCCAGAAGTGGTTCTGTAAGAATGTTCTGAGGTTCTGATATCAAAGCACATTCACTTGCTGTCTGGCTTGTTACACTGGCTTATCTGGAGCAGAAATACATATATATTTGTGTGCTTGCACTGCCACATGCATGCCTACGAATATGTGTAGGTTACTGTGTAAATACATAAACATATAACAGAAAGTTAAAAATACAATGTATTCCAATTAATCTGTCAAGGAAATTTTGCATTTATGAAGACACACATACATGAATTTGTGTATATCACACATATATAATCATATTATGTGTGTAGTCAATATGAAAGCATTACTAACATTGTCATTTTAAAAAAGCACTCAAAATCTACCTGTCACTTCTGCTCTTGAATGGCCAGAGGGGTTTACGCTCCTTCCATATTTTCTGATGGGAGCAGTGGGTATGACACAAGATTCCTGAATTCCTGGCACAGGCAGCATGGTAGGGGAAGGTCTACAGTACTTCTGGCATGATAAAGGGGATCTGGGACTTGGTAAGGGAGAATCAGAATAATACAGAGAGATTTGTCCGTTAGCTGAGGGTGATGATGATCATTTTTTAGTGTTCAGCTCAGACCTGAGGAGCTGTGCAGTCCCAGGCTGTCAACCTTGCAGCAGATCCTACACCGAGAAGGGAGAGACCTATTTGGTGAACATGTCTCAGTCCTACAGGCATGAGTGAAAAGGTGGATGCTGTGATTGGTTCAGGTCTCCTCCAGTGTAAGTGCAGTCATGATAAATTGTTCAGTGTATCTTCAAAAGATAAGTAACTATGATTATTAAAGATAAGTAACTATGATTATTTTCTGGGATTCACTTAACCGTACAAAGTAAACCTAATGAAATCAATGCAGAGTACAACATGGAAGTGGACATTGCTACATCCCATTTCCCATTGCCAGTTGGTAAAAACTTCTGTAGACAAAGAGAACTGCCTAGAACTGCTTATGGATATGAATTTTATGAACATTTTTTAGTCAATGTCAGCCTGCTGGGCATCTTTCCCTGTATGCAGCCACTCAGTGTAGGAAAACCACAGAAAAAGAGTTTTAAGAAGAATAAACTGGTCAGATAGAGGACCCACCAGGTGGGTTTTTCAAGTGTGGTAGAGTTTGATTTTGTCCCATTTGTGTCACGTTGAATGACAGCTGCAGAGCGAACAGTCATATTCACAACAGCACTGCACAGTCTGAAACAATGCAGCATGTCAACCTTGCTTACATCTGGACTGCCAAGAGGGAAAGATTAAGCGCAATCTGATGACAGCATTGTTCTCCCCATTCTCATAAAACACGGAGTCTACCAGATTTTCCCTTCTGGTTCATCAGCTGTGAAATGCATGGTTTCACAAAACATCAGATCCCCGGCCACCGCTCACAAGGTGTTAGATGAAGTGATGGGCCTTGCTTGGATCCCAGGGTAATAGGAGCCATATGACCATCTGACTTGTTACAGCACTAGCTCAGAAGTTGATTTAAAGGGAGGGAGGAAAGGAAAGGGCTTCCAGTTGTGTAAATCCTCGTCCGATGAGTACTGGTTGGTAAGAGGTGAGCACCTACTCTTGTGAAGCGGGGATGGCCACATGCTCTGCAGCCCACCCATCTCACCCAAATGGCAACCCATCAAGTCCTGTAGACAGACAGAGACACAAAAGTAGGTTTGTTGTTTGTGTGGGGAGGAGGAGGGGGGACTTCCCCTAGATGCTGCCACACAACAGAGATCCAGATAATATGAACTGTGAGGACAGACTGAATAAATTGAAGTTGTTTGGGCTAAAGAGGAATGAGATGAGGGAGAGGGGAAGAGAAGGCAAGAAACTGATAACCCTCAAGAACATGAAAAAATGCTTCAGAGCATACAAAACTACTCTGTTCTTAATGTCTGTGATAATCAACAGCTCGAACTGCGGGACGGTTAATCTTTCTGCTTAAATGTTAGGAGAAACTCTGTGTTAGGATGAATGCTGTGTGCTGGAACCTGTCCTATGGAAAACTTTTGCCTGCTGGAAAGCTTTAAGGTGAGTTTAAATAAACTGCTGTCAGGAAGAGCGTAGATGTAATTGTCCCTGCCTTGGGACTGGATGGACTTTCAGGGTCTGCCAGGATGCTGGGATTCCCACTAGGAATCAGAAATAATCCCACCCTCTCAATCACACAGGCATGACAATTAGCTGCTTTAGCTTCCAGTCACAACCCTACAACAAATAAAGCTTGACAGCTCTATTGCCTATGGCCAGCTCATTGGTATACCGTGCCCTTCGCTTGGGTTTGCCATCCCCTTTTATCCAGCTCTTGTTCTCATTAGCTGATCGACAACATGCTTGTTCTTGCTTGTTTAGAAATTCTTTACAGCCATATGGATTAAACAGAAGAAAAAAAGAAGCATCAAAACCCAAATAAATATCACTAAATATAGTTAGGGCCATCTGGTTTTAATTAGAATTGTCTCAAGGCAGCCATGCCAAAAGCAATCTGAGCAGTCTTATGGCATGATCTGTTGATCGGCCAACATCTTTCAGGGGTTTACTGTATCCCCTGCAGTGAAATCGCGCCCCTGTGTAATACAATGACGGTGCATTCCAGACGTATTTTTCTGCTGAGAGGCAGTGTTTTGGATGCAGTGGGAGCAATTGCTGTCATCTGATCCTAGGGCTCTGTTTTGTTGAAGGCATCACATTGAAACCTAGATGGGCTCAGTAACCAAGGTGACCTCATGGGAAGGAGCCATCGCCATGGAGAGTCCCCCAGTGTGTTGGTGAGGATTATATGTGTGTGGGTAAACCAATCCTGGGACATGTCTTGAGGCTTTTCCAGGCTCTTCCATTTTCTGACTGCCCCCAGTCATCGTGTAGACCACTGGGCCCAGTGTGTCAGTGAATGGTATCAATTATGACCAATTATGTCAGGTAGGCTGACAGCAGTTCAGGTTTCCCTGGAAGTTTTCATACAGATGGGATCCAGCTCTTCTTATTGAACAGCCTTCCTGACCAGGGTACTTAGTAATTGCACAGGCTATAAAAACGTGACAAGGCCTGTGAGCCAGAAAGACTCTGCTACCTGCACATCTTCTCTGTCCCAGCAGGGACAAAGGGAGTCAGATGACACTAGCGTAGGTTTTTCTCACTCATCACTTGGAGAAGCAGAGGAGTAAGGAAAGGAGACCAAACTCACAGGGCCAGGCAGGCAGATATTAGAGCTTTAGACTTTTTGTTGCTGGGCCCAGGAATATTCAGTCTCAGCGTCTTTCACCAACAGAGAAAGAAGGTAGATGGGGAAATGGTCTGCCATACCCTCCACTGGTCCACCATCTCAGAAGACTGTCTTAGAGACAGCCTCATTCTGCCTGGAGGTATGCATATTGATTTGATTCATCCTCAAGGCTTCTCCCAGCTCTAATTTGATGTGGTTTTACTGGTGGTTTCTCAGATGGGCCAATCCAAGACCTGCTGAAGTCAAAGGAGTTTTTCTCTGTAAAGCCAAGCACAGAAAGTGGATAGCTGTTATATTTAGGTCATATAGCTCTGCCTTTCTGAAAGGGATTTGAGATATCTCCATATTCAAAGGGCTCCAGTCTCACGTCAGATCACATTTCTTCATGATCCTTCCTATACTGAACAATTGTTCACGTGCACATCTCAGTTCTTATATTTCATCACACAAACAGCCAGAGAATATTCACCACTAATAGAGAACAGGAGCACTGGACAGCCATCATGTCCTGGGGACAGACCAGAGGTTCAGCTGTCCGTGGACAGAGGACCTCTTCCAGACCTGGTTCTTCTGGATAAAAATGTTAGTGCATTCAGCTGTCTGTCTCTATTCACCAGCTTGAAGTTTGATATTCTTGCAGCCTGCTAGCGCACAGGACAATGTTGACATTCGTTACGTACTCGAGGCAGAGTCAAGATTAAGATTTGCTGATGAAGGCTTGGTTTTATATATAGCTAGTGTGGTTTCAGCCTCCCACAATGTCTATTCTTCCCTGTCCCCGGAAGAAACCTCAAGCCCTTGTAACCAGCAGAATTAGCGTAGGTGGGACGCTCTTTAATCCACTTCAGCACAAAGACAGGTAACTTTGTGGTGAAAGGTAACACCCATATAAACTGCTCCAAAGCAAACTGTGAAGACCGTTAACCTCAAAGAAGGATCTGTAGCAAACAACCAGCAGGGAATAAGAGGTGGAAGCAGGTAAAGAGCAAGAATTTTTTCAGTCTTCATGGTGGATGGTCAAAGAGAGACGAATCAGTCTCTGACTCCGTCTGTCCTCTCTCCTTGCTCCCATGGAAGCTCCTTTGGCACTACCCAGTTTATCATAGGAATTACCCACTTACACAGTTGCAAAAGCCACTTTTCTCCACTTTTGAGTATCATTTTAGCTTGTGTTACATCAGGTAGAAAGCAGATCATTGCACGTACATGAACACAGAAGGAAAAGTGATCATGTGTAATTAAAATGTGTTTATAAGACCTCACCTTTCCCCCGAAGAATGACAAAATCAATTTATTCTGTTTAGGTTTATTTCAAGCAGTATTTCCTGAGAGTGTTCTTCCAACAGGAAACTCTTTGTTAGCATTACTTGACATATGGGAGAAAACGGGATGGGACCTGTCAAATAGCAAAGCTACTAGAGTCCCCTTTTGCTCCATTAGGCCTGATCCTAATCTTATTTATAAATCTTCATCCTAACAAGGCTTCATTTTCCTGCCTATGCCAAAAAAAGCATATGCAGAATTAACAAAATATTTGCAAAACTAACCCTTTCTCTGAAATTGCGGAGTTGGTTGAAATCATCTCATGTGTCCTCTGCCAAGACAGGATTGAGTCTACCTGTCATTCCCAGCAGGAATGTGCCTAAATTCTGCAGGGATGGGAAATTATCTGTCTTCCCAAGTAATGCAGTAATGCATAGAAGTAATGCTTCCCCAGGCAGATTTTGCTGGATTTGTTTGTTTGTTTGTTTTTGTACAGATGCCTAAATTGATTCATCCTTATTGCGATTTAACCCTCTGACAGTTTGGCCTATCTGGATTGGATACTGAGAACCTGAAAATAACTTTTTAGCCCTTTCTTCACTATGTTATTTTTGCACTGCAGATTCTCTTAATTTTTCTTGGGAACTTTCAGCTACTTCAAGTTTATTCAGCACTAAGCCACATGGAGAATTGCTTCCATTGGCGTAGTACTGTACCACTGCAAAATATTAATATTAATATTTATTAATACTTTTTTCATCTACGGATTTGATTAGTACTAGTTTGAAGCTGAAAGGAAAATGCAAGTGAGCAAATTACTCTATTAGCATGTGCTCCAAGCTTTGCTACGTAGACCAGAATTCCTTTGCTCAATGCACCATGTTTGGCATTTGAAATAAATTGATGAGGTCTGTCACAGGTAACTCGGTAAGCTGGGGTAATCAGATCATTTAGAATTGTCCAATCTGACGTCAGAATCACACCTATCAATTTCATAGTAAATGTCCCCAAAGTGGAGGGAGAAAGAAGTGAAGTAAAATAAAAGGAATTTATGCTAGCAACAGTGTTCCTCTCTGCTTCCTCCTGCAACTCTGCCTCATGCAGTGCAACTATCAGTTGTGTGTTGAATTCTAATTTTTCAAATGCAGTGGTAACAGGAAAACTCTTCATCTGGTGCATATTGAGCAGAGTCAGAAATGGATGCTTGCCATGTAGCCAGAGAGGCAAATTTTGCCCATCAGTTTATGCATATGTTTCATAAACAAAAGGAAGTCTATGTTAGGGTGCTGGGGGAGATGCTATAAAGTTTTTATTGCAACTTGTTTTTGTAAGTCTTGTCTAGCAAATCCATGTGGTTTCCCTCAAATTTTCAGTAATAAACATTTAACAGCATGTTCCACCATCCCACTTATATAGGAGATTTTGTTGGGTGAGTGAAAGAAATTGCTCAGAAGGAACAAGGACGGCTGTGTTGCAGTGTGACAACTACATACTGCAGAGAGCCTGAGAGTCTCAGGCTTGTTGCCTCTGTGAGATGACCTGTAGATGTGGCATCTTTGTCCTGGGACTGGGAGAGATCCTGTTTTTTTATATAAAGCAATAGGTACTTCTGATCAAAAAATGTCAGATGGTCAAGTAAAATCTTGAAAGAAGCAGGAGGACCTTTCAGAGGTCATCACTGTCTCCTGCAAGACCTACACAATAAAATTTCACCTTGTTATTCAACCCTGATTACCGCCCCATGGAATGCTCTTTCCTCTACTGCGTACCCACTCTTGCTCCAAGAGGTTAAAAAAGACATCACAGATTAATCAGACGCCACGGAAACCATGTTATGTCAACATGGCAAAACCTTTCCTGTCCACCATGATGGGAGCTGTGTGGAAAATGGTGAACTGAAGCAGTGGACTGGACAGTTCAAAGAACAAAGGAGGCCTTCTGTATATCCCTGGTGGAGAGACTCAAAGAGCATCACATGGGACCACTGCGCTGGGCATAAGGACCAAATTACCAGTCAAAGGCAGACCACGTGTAGTCTAGAAAACATAATCGGTTCTTTCTATGAGAAAAATAAGCATGACACAGGCTAGTTATATCTGGAATGGGGACATGAAAGGTGAGATCCACAGCAATTATCTGCAGCTACCTAAACATATGCAGTAGGAATTCATCTCACCTACCGTTTGTTGTGGCCCCCTGATGTCTGGGGAAGAAACAGAAGAGAAATAGAAACTTTGAGGTCACAATGTACCTGGTCTGTAGAAGAGACAGAAGTTAGGATGAGATGTGTTGTTCTCTAAAAAACATGCAGGAGACAAATAAGAAATTTTGCAGGTACAGTGTTTCTGGCCTATAGAAGAGACCGACGTCAACATCAGATGGATTGCTCTCTAAAAACATCATTTTCCTCTACAATGGCTGGAGGGGGCTGGGAGTGACTAACTCCAGTGTAGACGTCTACATTACAGCTGTCTAGCACAAGGTAAGAATCCCGTTCCTTGTGTCCAGTAACAGCTGGACCAGGCTCTCTCTCTAGCTGTGAAAACATATAGGTACTTCCACAGAGTGATTCATCCCACTTGAAAAAAATAAGAATGTAAGAGGAACTGCAGTGGGTCAGACATCTGATCCATCTAGCACAGTCTTTCTTGGAAATTGGCCAACAGTAAATGCCTAGGAAGAATAGAAGATCAAAAGAAATATACATTGTCAAAATACATTCCAGAAATTTCTGCCTTAGGGACTTCCTGACCTGGAGTGGATATCTTTATATAGTAAATTTCATGGTTTTTATCTGTCATTCACTTGTTCATGTTTTGAATCCATGTAAACATTTAGCATCAGTAAACATGTGTTGACTCAAGTGTCTAATGTAGGTGATTCACTCCCTGAGAGTGCTCTGCCTTTCTAAGCAGCTGAGACAATTTGTCTAAACTAAGTGCTTAATTTTCAAGTGAGATGAATCCTGATCCTAGCAATCAGGAAAGAGCAGATATAACTATGTTTTGCAGCTGGCTGCATTCATTTACCCCTCTCGTAGCAGCTTCCAGAGACTCCCAGTTGATCTGGATAAGAAGGTCTCTTAGAGCAGTAATTGATAAATACCCCAAATCAGCTGGATGGCTTGGTTTACTGTAATTGACCTTACATTCTGGTTTTAAGATGAGGTGAATCACCTCTTAGAAGTACTTATTTTTTTCATGAATTAAGAAGGGACCTTAGCAATTACAAATACTTTCTACATGCTCCAACACACAGGGAATGCTTTTGCAGACCAGAAAATCTGGGGTATATTGAAAGCCTGATCCCTCCCCTCAAACACTTAGTGTTCGAGGGTATTGCATTCATTTGTTCTGCTTTCTGCTGTTAACAGCTGCATGTGAAAGGCCCCTGGGCTATTATTACATGGCATGTTTTACTTAAAGAAAATCATCCTTTCAGCTTGTGCTTGTCATCTCAAATAGTCCAAAGCACTGTGGAACACATATGTTTGCACATAGAAGAATTTCAGATGTGTTAGGCATATTGCACACCCAACAGAAAATCATCAAGCTTGCGTGCCCACCGTAACTTTGTTCCAACAGCCAAGGCATGTTTACAAAACATGCCTCCACCAGGATTCCTCTTTTCCATACCAAGAAAACACTTAGCATAGTATAAATTCCCCAGAATCCAGTGGAAGGAAATCCTAGAAGATGAAAAACGGTGAGGTAAGATGCAAACCAGGGTTTTTGGTGGCAATTTCATCTGTGTAATATCCCCAGCTAGTACCTCGTTAAAATAGAGTAGAAAAATAAAATTTAACAGTATTTATCTCAACCCACAAGTTTTCTCACTTTTACTCTTCTCATTCTCTCCCCCATCTCACCGGGGGGGAGTGAGCGAGCGGCTGGGTGGTGCTTAGTTGCCAGCTGGGGTTAAACCACAACACTCCAGGTAATTTTTCCAGCATGTTTCCTGCTCTCTTGTTCTTCAATGTTTTCTTTAGCAGTTTTTGGAAATGAGCCTCTGATGGGAGCTACTGTACTCTAGGAAGTGTTATTTAAATGGTAGTTAGTTTTTATAAGGTGCGTTATTTCCATTGCAGGCAGCATCAGTTGTGCTCAGAGAAGCTCATAAGCCCCTTTCAACAGGGTAGGGACATTCTGCACCATAAAAGCAAATGCTGGAAAACCCCAGGCAGCTCTAGCAGGACTGGCATTGCCACAAAGCACAAACCTCTCAGCCTTGATGGAAAGCCAGACAGATGCAGCAGTGACTGAAAACTGCTATCTATATGCTGGATTATCCATCTCCCAGAGGAGAACAGCAACAGATGTTCATACACACACACACATAAAGTTGTCAGTGCCATCAATGATTCTGCTTACGGATACCATCATTTATCTTGCAAGAGTATTTGGACACTTTTGATTTTTATCCTGATTAAGATCTCCAAATCTTGACATGTTTCCAGTTGTAATTCGGGCTGTACGAAGTCAGAAGTTCTTTAGTTCAGGCAAATTGCAAAGCAGGAATCAATAAAGAGTATTAACACTGATGGGGAGAGATTGCTGGAAAGATTGACGAAGGATTGCTGGATTTTTGGACTTTACTGCATCATTAATTTACCACCTCACTCAAAAGTTGTGGTGTGTCACACAGTATCATAAGGAGTTTAGGAGGCATCTGATCTGTGGTTAGGATGCACAGATGTGCCTATCTTGAGAGCTCTGCTGCAACAACAGTTTGAGGAAAATTAATATTCGTTCTGTAAAGACTTGGACAGATACCTTGGAGGGAGAGATGGAGGGATGAGCAGCATATGAGTGTTTCTGGATGAAGGGCTTGAATGCTTGTGTTGCAAAGTGTCCTTGGCAGGAGTGCGTGAGAGTGAAAAGAGGAGGAAAGGTGGATTTATAAACATTTTGGTGGGCAACAGGGGGAATATGAAAGTTTGGGGTGTATCAGGTTGCCATTCAAGAATTGAAACAGGGTTTGTGTCTGGAGATAGGGCAGTCCTGCTGTCCTGTCATAACATGAGGCTAGCCAAACTAGTAACAGACGTAGGAGAATATGCACAAGAGCAAGAGAAGGCCAGAAATGTGGTTTCTTTCTTACACAGAAACTAATTTTGCTCCTTAGGCTGAGCCAAATCCTTCCCTTGATTTTCATCTGATAATTGTTATGCTCTATTCCTTCCCTTTTTTTTCTCACCACTCATCCCAGGCTGAAGTCACTTCCTGCAGCTCCAGAGTTCAGTTTTCATGACCTTCCCCTCCCTGGCTACTTGACCCATCCCATGTCTCCAATTTGCCTGGATTCATCTTCGCTGGGCTACTTCATCCCTTCTCCTGCTTCTTCCTGCCTCCCAGTCACAGGTTATGCAAAGTTATGAAGGCCAAGGATAAGCCAGACTGAATCTTAAAATGGCATGTCAGCTGCGAAGGCTTAAAAATACACTACTGATGGCAACTGGAACCTCTTGACTGCATACTTAGCCTGTGATAAAAGTAATTAGCTAGTCTGGGAGTGTAGGAGGGAGAAGCCAGCAGGAAAAAGAAACACAGAGATGTAAAGAACATAATGAACTGTTTACAAGGGGATGCTGGCTTCATGTCCTTTATCTTAGGCTGCTGAATAGCTGACACCACCATGTAGATCATGTGGTGGTGTTCTGCTCCTGTTGCTATTCACAAAGCTGCTTGACCCTCAGGGATTAGCCGCTCCTTGATCCAGTCTGAGGTTTCAAGAAACAAAACTTAGTGGAGTCTCAGGTCAAGAAGGGAAGCAGATGGATGTTCACTGATTGACTTCTGATAAACAAAAACTTGTGGTAAAGCCCCTAGTGTGGGAAACAAACCTGCAAAGAAGGGGGAACCAGCCCTTGCTTTTACCTTGAACCACCCTGTCTTCCCTTCCTCGGGGTCCCTCAGTCACTCACCAGCTCAGATGCCTACACTTTGGGTTAGTAGGGTCAGATGACATCCCCACAGGTAGGGATGCCACCAGGTTCAGGATGCTACTTAGACCTTTAAAGCAAACGCTAAAAGGAATAGGTGGGGGAAGGACAAGGATGGAAACAGCTCAAAATGTATGGAAATTAGGTTGGTAAACAGATGTTGCTCAAGCTCTGAGAGCTCATGTTAATTTGCAAGTTGACTGCAGTGTTCATGAGGGAATGGGGAGAAAGGGGAGACTTTTACATTTCATTAAGTCTACCCAGAATTCATCATTACAGGTGGGTGAAGAATTTCCTCTATCTGCATTTCCTGTAAACAAAACAAACTAATGGGCACAGGACCTCATTTTCTTAACTGTGAAGAAGAGACAACAGCTGTTTCAGGTAAAAGTTGGGGGATTTTTTACATTATCAGGATGAAAGAGCATAGATAATATTGGAATAAGAATTAATGTTCCCATAAGAACAGGGAGAAACTGAGAAAGCTTTGTTTATTGACCACTCTTCCATATGACAATACAAAGTTCTCAGAACTGGTGTGTCTCGTAAGAACTTTATGACCCTCGCCCTTAAACATAACAGAGTGCCTAATTTGTATTGATATAAGTGGGAGCCAAAGGGTAAAGCACCTTAAAATTTCAGGTGCTATCTGATAAGGCAGTATTTACAGTGAGATCACTGCCAGTCCTACTGCCACTTTAGGGATCCTTCTTACTCTATGAGGCACCAAATACTTCCATATGGTGAGACAGATGTAACACCTGAAACCCCAACACTGATGCCTGAGCACTTTCTTGACTGGCTACAAAGTCTTGATATGAAAAGTTCAGAGAATCTTCACAGCGAAGCACCAGCAGCTACCCAGTCTTTGGTTCACCCTTGCCTTAGAGATATTTATATGGGACAGAGAAAGTTCAGAGCTTCTCTTTTCCAGTTTCAGTGTTGGCCCAGCAATACACTTTAAAGCACAGAATTGCAAGAGAGTCATAGAATCATAGAATCATAGAAAGGTCTCGGTTGGAAGGGACCTTTAAAGGTCATCTAGTCCAACCCCCCTGCAGGGGGGGACATCTTCAGCTAGATCAGATTGCTCAGAGCCCTGTCCAACCTGACCTTGAATGTTTCCAGGAATCTACCACCTCTCTGGGCAACCTGTTCCAGTATTTCACCATCCTCATTGTAAAAAACTTCTTTATATCTGCTCTAAATCTATCCTCTTTTGGTTTAAAACCATTACCCCTTGGCCTATTGCAACAGGCTCTACTAAAAAGTTTGTGCCTGTCTTTCTCTCTCCCCTTTAAGTATTGAAAGGCCTCAATAAGGTCTCGCTGAAGCTTTCTCCTCTCCAGGCTGAACAACTCCAACTCTTTCAGCCTTTCTCCATAGTAGAGGTGTTCCAGCCCTCTGACCATTTTTGTGGCCCTTCTCTGGCCCCGCTCCAACAGCTCCATGTCCTTCCTGTGCTGAGGACCCCAGAACTGGATGCAGGGCTCCAGGAAGGGTCTCACCAGAGCAGAGCAGAGGGGCAGAACCACCTCCCTCACCCTGCTGGCCATGCTGATGGTGATGCAGCCCAGGAGATGCTTGGCTTTCTGGGCTGCAGGCACACATTGCTGGCTCACGTCCAGTTTTTCATCGACCAGTGCCCCCAAGTCCTTCTCCTCAGGGCTGCTCTCCATCCCTTCATCCCCCAGCCTGTGTTGATACCAGGGGTTGCCCCAACCCAGATGCAGGACCTTGGAAAAGAAAACAGAACCTTGCTAATTCACTGTCATTAACAACGTACACATTGCAGTTTAATTACATACCAGTGAAATTCCCAGTTGAGGCTGTTATTTTCAGACCCACTCCAACAGATGTCAACCAATTGTTTTTGCATAATTTCAGTTCCTCAGCTTCTTTGGATTTTGATCAATGGATTTCGTTTCTTTTCTGCTGATATGTGGAAAGAGGAGAGAGGTTTTTTTGTTTGCTCGTTTATTCCTTTGGCAGATTTGGTTGGAAGAGAGTTGGACATTTTTTGGTTGTCTGACTGGGAATGAGGGTGGGAAAGGAGACCAGTACTTTAGCCTTGGATGTGATGAAACAAACTCTTTTTCTAGATCATTAGATGATTTGAATCCAGTGCTAAGAAACTTTCTGCCATACTGAGTTAATTCCTGCCTTTGCCTATGCTGAATAGAAGTCTGAACCTTCAGATCCTACATTATGATTAGGAATCATCTCTGGAAATTTTGCTTGTCTAAAGCATCTATCACACAAAATTTGCCTAGGCTAATCCCTCAAATAGCTGACATTCCAGCTGTCTAACATTTTGGTGGCTAAATTTAGATAAGATAAATACTATCCTATGTGTCTCAACAGCTGTAAAGCAATAAATAGAGCAGGGGACATACTTTCTAGTGACAGATAAAAAACGTTTTATATTAAGCTAGTTTCTCCTGCCTTTTTTATAAGATTGGCCTGAATGCACACATCTACACAATATTATTTTTTTAATGTCAAAGGATGATTACTTTGTATTTGGCCAAACAGTTCACTGATATCTTCTTAATGGACGTGAAATATATTTACCTGTTAAAATATTAGGATCTACAAAACTACTGAACCTGCTTTCCATAGCATTGCAAATGAGACATTCCGACAGACCAAATATTGGGTTTTTGAATCATTTAATGTTCCCTGCTTTTGCTCCTCTCTGTATATGAAGTTTATAGGATTAAAGTTAATGTTGGGAAAAAAAATGTTTGTTTCGTTATACAGAAAAATCAGCGTGCGATGCATCCAGAAGACATACAGATTGAAGTACTGGCAAAGTATGATACTAAAGTTATGTTGCTGGAAAAGTCAGTAGATGCCTTGATGTGTGCAGCTCGATGAATAGAGATAAGTATTCATTATTTCAAACCCAACTGGTCAAAAATCAACATTTCCATTTTATGGGAAACTAACAAGTATGGTCTTTGTTCCAAATAGAAACAAGCTTTTGAAGTTTCCCACAAACAGAGAAAGTGTCATACTGCCCCGTTTTAGCACAGACAGAAGACACTTTGATCAAGAAAAGATAAGAATTTTTAGTGAGTATTGAGAAGCAGCTGTCCTTGATTTTTTTTGAAACAACAACTACTACGTTTTAATGAGCAAAGTGAGGTAGCATTAATGATATTACATTAAATTGAAGGAAAAATTAAGGAGTGTTACACATGTTTGCAAAACTTTCTTTTCCTTTCTAATAGCTTAACAAAAGGGAATTTTCTGCAAAATATTTTGTCTTAATCAAAAATAGGGTTTCTCTGCAGAAAGATTTGCTCCCACGGCCATCTTCAAGAAGAGGCATTAGTCTTGAGAGCTAGTAAAGCATTTCATGAAAATGCTCCCAGCTTCTGGAATAATAAGGCATTTTCAAAGATTATTTGAGAGTATAAATAGCTATATTTTCTGTATCCTGGCTAGGCTTAGAAACAGATATCTTCATGTAGTCACTTGATTAAAAAAAAAACAAAACCAAAACCAAACCAAACCCCTCATCACATAGAAGACAGGGACTTCACCATCAGAAATATACTCAGATGTCCTGTAACTCTCCAGCACAGAAAGCCCCTTATTTCTGGGGGAACTGACGCTCAGATTTCAGTGCTTTCCATCTTCCTCTTTTGCCCCCCTACTTTGATCATCTTTGCACCCATGAAAAGATGCGAAAAAACCTGACTTCTGAGAGTTCAACTAAACATCACAATCTAATGAAAAAATTATGGAAGGGGGTAAAAGGCAGAAGGACAATTAAGTAGGGATCTTCTGCTTGGTGCTTTGTACTGCTTTGTGTCACTGAAAGGAGCACAAGTCCTCTGCTGAGCCTGGGCTCGACTAACTCAAATACAGAACTGTAAAATTAGCTGGGGTGAATCCCACCCCAAAAACAATCCATCAGCCTTGGTTGAATGTAAGTTGGCAGCAGCTCTGGCAATATTTCATCTGCATTAGCTGCTAATATCAACATTAGCTCAGTATTCAATCATAGGAAGTCAAACAAATCTCAGAGCCTCATAGAAATATATACAGTGGGCACAAAGATAGACTCCAGTTTTACTTCCATTTAAATCTGCTTCCTTTCTTGAAGCTGTTTCTGATTTGCTATGAGGTATGTGTGTGCAGGATGCAACTCAAGGAACACATCTGTACGATGATAATTTTCATACCAAAGATATGTTTGGTGCATTACAAATAAAGCAGTAATCCCCTCAATGATCTAGTTCAGACAAGAGCCAAACAGATCAGACGTAAGTATAAATAGCAAACCACAGGCCTGCTTTTCCATAACTGCCAATTTATTATTGCAAGTCTCTCTTTTTTTTTCCCCCAATAGTTCCAGCTTCTGGATTCCTGCAACTACTTAAAAATATCGTGCTTCATTTAAAAAAAAACAGGGAAAAAAAAGTTAGCTACTTGTTATTCCATAGTTGTGGGAAAACCCTGAAAATGTGGCTTTTTAGCTGAAGACTCCGTCAGCAGAAGGCGAATATAGGTAAACCTAGTTAGGGATGTGAACCAGGGCTATTTGAAGACTAGCAACCTCAGATACCACAGGAGTGGAACATTTGTGGGTTTAACATAAAAATGTCTGAGCCAAAAAATGTAAATAATGTATACATGTACAAAAATTCAGAAAAAGAGTTCAAAAGATTCACCAAATCCTTAAATGCAAAGCGGTGTTTAATAAGTCAGGGATGTGAGCTGGTAAAGATCTCAGAATAAAATCCAGACAGTTTCCCATGGCCAAACCTATATCTACATTATAACCTCCATATTTCATGGCTGCCTGGACTGAGGTTTGACTTTATTCCCATCTCTAAATGCACTGGATCTGGATATTCTCCTGTATAACCTCTTTTTTATATATATATATTTTTTTTTTTCAGGCTACTCTCAGAGAATTAGCTCTGATCTGCCTTTGGGTAGGAAGGAAATAGCTTCCAACACAAAGACAAGTTTCCTAGCAACAATCTGGTTTAAAGCAATGTCTTAAAACATCAGCATTTTGGCAGATGATGCCTGCCTCCTGCAGGCATGCCTGTGCTTGGGATTGGGGCAGGGGCTGCAGAGGGCGATGCCTTCCTCCCTGAGCTGCTGGGCAGAGCCAGCCAGGGCAGAAGGGACCACAGAGGCAACCAGTCACACACAATTCATTCTTGACTCCAAATTTGCCTGCATACTGGCTAACTTTACCAGTTTCATACAAGTTTTACCGGTGTTGGCTAGGAAGGTGTAAGTTCTGCCAAGTAGTAGCAGATCACATAGCACTGGTCTGTTCAGCATCCGTCCTGTTTCCTTAGCCACTATCCAGCTGCTAGCCAAAATGTAGGTGTAGGCATTGCAAAGGGGAGGGAAGGACATGAAGATGTGGATAACAGGTATGAACATTACTGCAGACTTGAGGGAGTCTATTGGGACATGTGTGGTAAGACAAGCCTGGGTGACAAATAAGAAAGATGAGGTATTTTGGGAAGTGGATGGCGTGGAGAGGACATGGTGATGGTGCTGTAGGAGAGATTGTGGGGAGCTGGGGATATTGTAATGGTTGGGAGGTGGAGTCCATTAGTTCTGCTTTAACTCACAGCTCCCAGGGTGATTCATTCAGGTTACACAAAATGTGGTATCCCTTCAGGGTTTCTGCATCTTAGCTCACCACTTGTGCCCAGGCAGGGATGTGGTTTGAAGGCAGGTCCTGCTCCTGGGAGCTTGGTGTAGGTGGAGAGACCAACACCAGATGGAGACAGGCTAAAAATAAAGCCAAAAGCCAAGAGAGTGCAGAGCTGAGGGGAAAAACCCAAGTGCTTCTGAAAAGTCTCGAGCTCCTGCGTAGCATGCCCCAGGAGCCAGCCGGCTCTGCTTGGCCAGGATCTCTCCACCCACCCTCTCTGGGCACCTTTCCCAACCTGTCATGGTGACTCTAACAAGAACCAGTTACAAAAACATGGATCTGGAACCAGTTCTCTCATGTTCATTAAATGCTAAAAAGAATGATACCGGGATTTTCTTAATGAACAATAGCATGAGGTGGGGAGGGTTGTAGACATGGGGGAGGAGAAGTGGAGGGAGTCTTGGCACTTTGGGGATAAAAAGGCTGTTTTGTCTCTTGAAAGTCCCAAACGACTGCTTCCTTTTCAGCAATTTCCAGTAGCCCAGCTGGTCTGACGCACACCCTGCAAGGTTAGCACAAATAATACATGAATGATCTTCCATAAGCATTGTACAGCCTGAGCACAAAACTACTGTTGCCATTGAGAACTTTCCTGCTAACACCAATATGCTTTGGACCAAGCCCATAAAATAAACAGGTCACATTAAAAATAAATAAGCAAGTGAAAAAAGACTGAAGACAGATGTGGGTCACTGCCTGAGGGTGTTCGCTCTGGGATGGTGATGCTCAGCCTCTGGATCAGTTATGTGCTTCTGAGTTCACAACAGCTCTACCAAAAGTAAATTTTCTGAGTGTGAATTAAATCCATCCTTGGCATATGGAAAGATGGATTTTCCAGCACTCATGGGGTCACCAGCCTCCTCGTCAACCTGACACGGGTAGCAGACAGACTTGGTTGATATGGGTTCCTACACATGATCATCAGCTCTTTGCTCCTCTTGACATCAGGGAAGGGGGTAACAGCTCTTCTTGTGGTGGTGCAATTTTGGTCCTGTGGAGATGGGAATTTAAGGGGACTTCATCTCCTTAAAATCCCTGGTAAACCCATGTCTAAAAATAGAAAGAAACAAGTCAGAGATTTCTAAAAGAGTGATCTTTCTACTATATTTTCTTTTTTTTTTTTTTCTTTTTTTTCCCCTTCCCAGTGTCGCTTTAAAAAAAAAAGTCCACACTTTGGTTTTCACTGTAAATCACTGTACAGATCTCTTGTAATAACGTTCTTCACACCATCAGGAGATAGAGACGTGGAATCCAACCACAGTTAGGAAGGGTTTTTGGAAAGAAGGATGGTCTTTCACTCAAGCTGTTTTCTGCTTGCTTTACAACCGTGCCCGAGACAACAGGGGCTTTTATAATAAATATTTATTCTATTAACATTACTATAAATCTAAACAATGAATAATAAATAATCAACATGGCTTGGGTAGTTAATAAAGCACCATATATCAATGGAAGTTCACATGGACTTCACAAAACCTTTTCTGCTAACAGATGGGTCAATGAAAACATTCTGATGTGCTTACAGTTTTCAGGCGGAGAAAGAAAGTGCCCATGTATGAGAAGAGAAGAGGTTTAGTACATCTCAAATGACTATTCAGCATTCTCTTTCTTCAGCAACGGCAAGCTGTTCTCATAAAAAGTTTTCCGAAGCTGTACTGAGAAGTGAGGAGATGATTTGCCTGTGGAGGAAGTATTCATTTTGACCAAAACCTGATCAGTTTTGTGTGAATATTATCTCTACCAAGGAAGACAATTTTAAAAGAATAGAAATAATTTTCATGCTTATGTCAAATGCAGATGATCATTTAAGCTGGAGAGAAAAAGGATAAAAATACTTTTTAAAGGATCAAAAATAATAAAATATTGGGGAAAGGCAAAACAATGCATTTGCCTTGTCAACTTTTAAGTAAAAGGTTTTGACGGTTAATTGCAATGTGCCTTTTTCCTTCTTCAAATGTGAAGTTGAAGAGAAGTGTTAACTATCTTGAGTACTTAATGAAATGTCTTGTTTCCCATTTACCTCATCTTTTTCCAGTATTTCTTTTCTAGGATGTCTTTGCCAAAAAAACCCTAAAACCAGAATTTTATTTCAGGTGAAGCCAAAATGAATCCCTTTTCCCCGCCATCCCCACTTTTCTACTTCATCCACCAAGACAAAGAAAACTTATTCCCCCTGCTCTCCCCTTGACCCCATCAATTACAGTTGGCAGATATCCTGGAGTGTGAGGGTTTACATTCCACCCAAAAGTGTTAAGATTTGAGTATTTACTACTATGATTTGGGAATCTCCTTGCCATCTGTGTAAACACCTCATCCCTTTAGATAACTTTTTTTCATTATAAATGATTGCGGTGGGCTTACTGCCAGGTAAATAATATAAATAGAGAAGAGTTCTCTTTAAGCAACGTATCATTACTGGAAGGCAGAGACCATTACTTAATGGGCTCAGTAACTATTGCCGAAAAGGACTGAACTACAGTACAGAGTTCTGCGTGTCTGAATGTGCACATGTGTGCGCTGTGTTCACTGCGACAATGATGGATGGGCGGATAGTTACATCTACGGAGAGGTTTGTTTCATGGGAACAAGGGGATACTGCAGAAATAGGTTCTGACTGAAGTCTGGTGTTTCAAAGATGTGCCCAGCTGCACAATTAAAAGTGAATTAAAGGACATGAAATTGAGAAAAATACCCTTCATTTCCTCCCAGACAGTTGCACCTCTGGGATCTGGTTTACTTTTTTAAGAGGTACTCATGTAGTAGGATAAGGTATAATGTCTTGGAAATTGGTTTCTTTCTCTCCCAGCTCAAAATTTTACTCTCTTTCTCAAAAATGGAACTGGGGTTTCCAAATGTGAACACTTTCCAGTAAGACTGAAGTGTTTGGTGAAACAAATGGCAGACATTCCTGGCAGAGAGCAAGGGCTTCATTATTAACTCTGAAGGGTGTTAGGGTGGGTCCGATGAAAGAGTAAGGGGAGCCCATGCAACTTGATGTAGAGACACTCAAGTTCTGAGGTCTTGCGCAGCTGGGAAGCATCACTGCTCCGGAAGGTGGGTACCACAGTCTTAGCATGGTATTGGGTTCATCATGTCTGCAGGCCAGCATAACATAACTCAGCTGTAATGCTGGGCTCCTGTCCATCCCTAGATTATTGCAACAACTTAAGACCTTGCTGAAACTGGATGACCAGTACTCAGACAGCTAAAGCACTAAGACGAACCTGCATGGAGAGTCTCACACAGCACTCCCCAGGGGACGGCACCTCAGAGTCTAACAAGTGCCAAGGATGCCAAGGTGCCTGTGGCCACTCAGGCAACTGTGGCTGTCATCTCTTCCTCTGGCGTGATGCATGCGCTGTGCTGGGTCGTTGAAGAGGGTACAAAGAAGAATAATTCCTTAGCTCCCTCCGTAAATCCATGCCTGGGTGCAACATGTTACTTCTAGGAACTGAAGTCTTCTTTTGTGGTTCTGGTTCATGGTATGGTAGCATAACCAGAGGTTGACTGTACATCCGTGTCATCTGCTGGTAAATTCTGGTCACCACGAGTTAATTCAAAACACTATTAATTTCTGGCACACCACAGACAGTTGTTTAAAACAAGATCTTCCCAGTGCCCAGGAGAGGACATTAGGATGTTAGTTTTGCTTTTACTTATTTCTGGCTTTGAGTGGGTCCAGGTGTCCAGAAAACGCAACTCAAGCTGTTTGCTGCAGATCTTTATCCTTTCTGCTCCTCCAACCCAGTAAAAAGGCAGGTGGACCAATTGCAGCCATTCAGAAAGTTGCGCCATTCAGGCTGTGCTCTGTCCTCAGCACGGATGTGGAGATTTCACTGAGTCTGGGAGATCCTGTGGCTCAGGAATTCAAGTGGATCCCAGCAGATCTGGATTCTGTTCTTGTCTGTGCATCTGACCTTGGACAAGTTATTAAGACTGCAGTGAGTCATATTGCTTTTGGGGGCAGAAGCGGGGTGAGAAGGGGGTAGCCTGAACACATAATGTGCCTCTTGCCGCATATGAGGACCTCACCCTGCCAGCATAAACCTACTTAACCCAGCTATGTCAAAATACTCTGGGTTCATTTAAATATTTTAATTGACTAGCTTCCCTCATCCAGACAACTATAACAGAAACAGCTAGGAAAGGCTAACATTCAGTTGTGCTAGCAGATTTTAGGGGGGTGAAACTTTTAAATGGAAAAGAAACCACTATACCCATCTGTACACATGCAAGATCTGGAGAGGGGAGGAGTTCATAGTTCAAAGACAGACCAAATAAGTTGTTGCCTGTTAAACAAATGAATAAATATACATATAAAAATCACAGGTATACACATATAGATAATAAGGATCATGTATTTATGTTAATTTGTCATTTATTATCTATATACAGGAAGAAATCTTTAGAGGTCTGTTTCTTTATTCCTGACGATTAAGGGGCAACCTCATGATATAGCAAGTCAGTCAGAGATTTTTAACCTGGGGATAGCAGCACTGCATTGACAGGTGGAGGCACTGATGTTTTCAGAAGGCAAACCCCTCATTGAGGAGCTGAGACAAGAAAGTGGTGACTCTCCGTTCTAGCACATTAGTTGTCAAGAGCTAGTTCAGAAAGCTGCCAGGGTGCAGGTGGAAAGTGGCTCCAGATGTGTTACTGCACACCATTCTCCAAAACAATGGCAAACCACTGTACCAGCACTGATGGATACTGAAGTCAGGACCAGTGGCAAAGAGCAGAGATGCTTTTAGGAGTATATTTGGCACCATAAAGGCACTGTAAAGGAAATCTGCCCCTGGCATTTGTTAAAAAACAAAGCAGGTTGCCCAGCTTTCTGTTGCCCATGTGCAGGGTGAAGGTGTCTACACGCTAAAGCATGTGAGAAAGGCACATACATATCACGGCTGAAGACTTTGCTCTCTCATAGGGGTCCTTGGACTCCCGAGGAGCGCACACACGATGGCATGGCCTCTCTCCCTCTCCAGATCCTCAGACACCAGGCCAGCAGATGGCAAAGCAGGCTATGCAGCTGCAGCTGCCCCTCGGGTCCCAGAGAAGCAGCAAGTCTACAAACTCACAGACTACAAACTTGCAATGAGCTGAGGCAGGAATCAAATGAGTGAGTGTGAAAGAGCTGAGAAGAGCCAGGACCAAAATTGTACGGGGCATGATTTTGCAGGGTGAAATGCCTGCCAGCCTGCCTGCCTGGATCCCAAACTGGAGCTGGGAATTAAACCCTCTGCTCCACCAAATTCAGCCAGGAAAGAAGAAAGAAAATATTGACTTTCTAAGTGGTGCCAAGAAATGGACTAAACTCCATCTCTTAATGAAGAAATCTGTTCTAAGCCTTCTGGTCCTTTCATATCCTTACAGAGTACACTTAGGAAAAGCAGTGTACATACAATAACTCTTTGGCTGCAAATGTTCTTTTCAAGCCATGTTAGAGCCAATTTCTCCCTCTTTTCTCTCTCTCTTTCTCTTTTAAAATAAAACAACAAACCATATAATAATAATAATGAAAAGATTTATCCTAACTTAAATGACTGGGTTTGGGGTATCAAGTTGCAGGACCAGAATCCATAACTGAGGGATTTACAGTCCCTTTTGTGGTGATAAAGGCAAAATTGTTCACAGCCCTTCCCTTAATGTAAAAAGCCTGCCTTCTGCTCCTCGGCCAAGTCTCTTGCCACCAAGAGACGGTGCTTTTGTTGGAAGGGCTGAGCACAAATGATGGCAAAGAGCCTGAAGGAAAGGACTTCAAAGTAATCTGTGGCTGCCCCCATCATGGCAGTGGTGGGAGGAGGAAGAAAGCCCCTTCCATTTGTAATGCATGTTTCTCCCTTTCCCTCATTCAGGAACCACAGTGCCTTGCCCCTGTTACCTCCCCCCAGGGTTGCACAGAAGCTAGATTTGCCACTACTCTTTACAAATGTGCTGCTGAAAACAAAATGGCTTGTTAACAGGCAGCTGGGCCCAGGTTTGCCTCTAGTCCAGATGCTGAGGCCATGAGGTGGGTAGCTCAGCCCTTTCACTGCCCTCCCCTGTCTTCTGTGTCACCAGCAGTGTCACATGTGATCTGAGCGTGAGAAAGAATCAGGATTCACACCGACCTCCCACACAGTCAGGTCAGCATCTTCCATGTCTGGAGAGCATCATCACAGATGTGTTCCCATTCCGTTAATTAACCCAGTGGTTCTGCAGTTTTTTTAATCTTCCCATCATCCCTGTCTGCTCTAGGGGACCCAAGGAGCAATGGGTGAGTCCATGACTTTGCACCTTGAAGTAGGGTGTCCTCTAGCAGGGCCCTGCATTCCAACAATGCTGACCAGAAGACATTCATCTCATTCACAGATGAACTGACAGCCCCTTACGACCTAAGGTTGCATCATGTCCTGCACCAAAACAGGAAAGCCTGAGCTGTACCTAGCAGCATCATTCAAACCACTTGCATGGAGATTTGATCCAAAAGCCCAAGGGACCCACACTTTTTGGCTCTATCAGCAAGGATATAATGAACTCTATGTGTTAATTCATCAACAGTGGATGTGGAGTCCCAAGACCTTGGAAATGTCTTTCCTAAATCAGTCCTTCCTCCTACAAAAGTTGTTTCTTGCCTTGGGTAATCCTCGCCACTCTCTCTGAACCTGTCCCAGTTCAGTTCCATCTTTTTTTTTGGTTCTGAAGTGGTAGATATGTTCAGATGGTGGGTTTCTTTTAGGGCCATATTTCTTCAACACAGTCTTATCACAACATCTTAAATGTATGTCTCTCATGAGCTTCCAAGACCACATGGGTGATGGAGATGATTCTTTTATTCTGGAGGAGGTAACAGATCACAGCACATGGAATGAAGCTGAAGTGGTTCAATCTGGACCCTTCAGATCCATGCTGAGCAGCTGGGATTGCTACATCTGGTAGGTATACTCCTCCCTGGTTAAATTATAGGCTGCTCAGAGTGCAACGAATAGCAGGCACAAACAGTGTCCATTCCCTCTAACCAGACATCTCTTTTCGAAGTACTAGGAAGAACATCACAGATGGTAAGAAATTACCCTTTCTCTGGAGTATGCAGTGACTCTTGTAGGCACAATTGACAATGTTTCATCGACACTGATAGGGGGCTGATGAGTAGATCTGCCTTTGGTTATGATGCATGGATAAGGTCATTCCCTACAACCCCTTGCCATCTCTATAAGATGGTCTATGGCCAGCTGGCATGGTAATTTGGGCCTCAGTACCTTTGTATAAAGGAAGCTCTGCCCACTTCCCTGCTGCAAATTCAATCAGGTCCATCAAATTCTCTTCTCAAGCCTCAGTATTTACAGCTTCTGGAAAAGTATATGCTACAGGGAAAACAGAATTTTCAGTCCACAATTTTCAAGAATTAAGATATAGCTTGGAAATTCCTGTGTTGCAACAAAATGATTCCTAGAACTTCAAAATGTTTAACATGTTTTTTTTCTTTCCGTACCAAGAAATCCCACAAAACAAGTAATTTCTGTTTTTCTCTGATCTCTCACTGTTCTTTTATTTATTCATTTATTTATTATTCATCCAGTGAACCAAAACCATTGCTTATTCATGCAGCTCTGATACATATTTAAAAATGTAGGGCATAAAATTATAATATTCATTATTTATTACTTAACAGTAGAATTTTGTTCCTGTGCCCACACCTTAACTTATCAAACATTGAAGGAAATTCTTGTGAGATATGTCCTAGCTTATAAAGTTATAATATCCCCAAACTGAAAAATTAGTTCCCATAACCTCCTTTGAAATCATCTTTTCCAGGGTCTTCACAGTGACGTTACAGAGTTGGCGTTCAATCTTTAATTGAATGGGATGGTGTTAAGTCCCAGTCTGATTGTCAGGCTTGGGGAAGGTTTGTAATGATCCCAAGGGCGAAATTAAGACACAAATGAGGTCATATGCCACCAATCAGACGTTTCATTGGGTAAATATGAAAGAGTAAAGCGATAGGAAAGGCAGGAAATATTAGGAGGAAATTAAGCAAGCATTCAGAGAGATGAGCAAAGGATGGTCACCACCATGGATCCAGCGGCGTCCCGTTGGTCCTGTCTTCAGTTTTTCGGTGGTGGATGGCCACACTCAGGTTTCCTTGTGCCGTCTTTTATCTGGCGTTGGAGAGGGAGTTTGCCGTCTTACCCAGGGCAACATCACGTACCCAACACATGCACATCTACTGGTGGGGCAAGCGGCCTGACCAGATACCAGTTGGTGTCCTGTTCTTGGTGGTGCCTGATAAGCCAAAGAATGGCCTGCTGCTTCAGCAAGTTTGCACAGGTTTCCTTGCCAGATGGTGGTACTTGATAAGCCAAAGAGTGGTCTGCCCTCGGGTCTTGTCAGACAAAAGAGTGGTCTACTGTCCGGTCTTATCAGATAAACAGACAAGCAAGCTTTGACACAATTGTTCTTAGCACTTCAGTCTCTTACAGATGGTGTCCCTCTAGTGACTGGACCAAACATAGGCTATAGGATTGCTATTGCTGCCGGAGTTGTTTCTGTTGTGTTCAGGGTTTTGCTTCGTACTTAGAACCAGCATTAAGGCATGTCATCAAGGAAGATGGAGCACAGCTACTGGAGTTCCTGATAAGTTGGGAATTCCCCCAGCCCATCACCAATCACAGGAAATTTCCTGCCAGTATTGCTACAAACAATTAAGCTGAACTCTGTGCTGGAACAGCGCAGGGACAGGTATTTTGTTCACCAAACAGGTCTGTGGAAGTTGCAACATTCTATGGGAGGTGAAAAAGAAGTAAGGATCCCAGAAGAGATGTTCTTCACCCTTTTTAAATGAATAAGAGTTTGGAGAGTTCTGATGATAAAGCATGTAATGAGATAACTGCTCCCAGAAGAAAAAGCAAATCGCTGGAGCGATCTCACCAGGACTATCAGATGCTCAGTGAATCCCTTAGGGGACATCTCATGTTGGTAGGTTGCTTGGTAGGTAGCTGGTAGGTTCAGCAGCCTGCAGTGTGAACATAACATTGGGAACACCTGGCCCCATTGCCAGTCCAGATTTGAGGCTCAGTTTAATATCACATTTGGAACAAGTGCTCTGGGGGTTGTATAAGAAAACCTCCTTTCAGGTGGGACTCCTGGTATTGTGATTCACTTGATGAAGGTGAGGAGGATGCATCCCAAAATAACAATGCTGTTTGAACGTAGTGCTTGAAAACCACCCGTGAAAGTCTGTCAACAGCTAAGGGAAAAGGAGGAATGTAACTAAAGAGACTCCAGCCTTGCAGTTAAATATTTCTACATCTCTTCAGACAAAGTACAAGCCTCTTTGAAGTGGTATTTTTTTCAAGCGTGCCCTGTCAGACATGGCAACCGTATTTATGGTCCTATCAAAATCAGACCCTCACTCCCAGCCATGGCTTATGACTCTGCCTCTCTGTTCAAACATCCTGGAATGGGTTGGAGAGATAAGTCCTTGGTCTCGGGCATGGGAAAAGGACAACTTCCCATTGTGTATGAAGGCATCTTTCAGCTAGCAGGGAAAATTAATGGCATATTAAGAGTGAAACTATGTGTTTTGAGTTGATTAAATCTAACCTCAGGAGGCTCCAAAATAAACTCAGTCTTCTAGAGCTTTTGACACCCCCCCCGCCAGCCATTTCCCCCTTTCACAAACACATTTTTTACAAAGGAGACCTTTTTTATCCACTCATATATATTTTTTCTCTCTCCCCCCCTGCCCCCTATATGTTAACAAGGCTTGAATTGTGTTGCACGCTGCAGAGAACAGACCCCCTTCACCCGGGCAGAATAACCTCGTGGTTTTTCAGAGCACTATATATAGAAATCTACTCTTTTCCATGGGCAGCTCTAAGGATTAGGCGAGGAATGCAATTTGGGTCAGGATGCTCATGTTTGCAACTACAAGGATGCCTGAAGGGTCAGAAAGGGCATACCAGGAGGCTGTTAGCTGCAACTGAAAGACACAATACACCGCAAATTTTGGGTCAGGCTGAGCTGGTTTTGCACAGAAAGCATTTCTCACCTCCCTTATGTGCCAGACCTGGAGAGAGAAGGATCCCTTAGTGCAGCCAGCATTGCCACAGATATGAGAGAGCATGTAGGACCGTGCGATGCTGGAAGGGGCCCTGCATCATCTACAGCTGGGGAAGCTGCCTTCAAGCTTTGAATGGTTTTCCGATGGAACATGGAGCCTATTAAGAGATAACGTCTCTTTTCTTGCTGAGTCATTTGATTTCCAGTCATCAGCTTATTTTCCAAGAAAGGTTTTAATGAATTCCCTCTTATCTTTTGAGATTGCAGGTTTCTTATGGTAACGATGGCCCATGGTTTCCATGCATGAGATGCAAAGGAGAGCGGTGGATTGCCCAAATATACATTAACCCTTCCTGACATATAGTCAGTGGGGGAATATAGCCCATCACGTCAATGAGAGAGTCTTTTCTGTCCCTCAGAGAACAGACCTGTCTCTTGAGCTCCAGGCAAGAGCGGGCGTCTACATGTTTCCCCTGTGCAGACTGGAGGAAGACGATTGAAACCCAGGACTAAACAGACTGGAAACCTGACCTCTTTTGGGGGGACAAATATCACTTTTTTTCACCCCACCAGCCCATGAAATGTGTCTTTTTTAATTTCCTGTAATTTAATTAAGAGAGGAATTCACATTCGTTAAAAGTTTATCTGCTCAGTAGCCCTTTATGCAATCCAGTCAAAGGGAGTGAATGAAGGTTCTGTAAAGCTCTCCGTCTATCCAAAATAACCTTTATTTCAGCCCCATCACCACATATTCCTAAACAAACAGCTAAAGCTGCATCTTTCATTTTTTAAACAAGGCGTCCCCTGCTTTCCTCCTCCCACCACAGGCAGCTGAATTTCTCTCCTCCTTGTGAGCAGGGAAGAGCAGAACGGGTGAGGGGGACAAGCATGCCTGGAGGGCTGATCCATGGGGCAATAGCTAGCAAATTCTCAGTGCTGTGGACAACAGGAGCCATCCTGAAGGAATGCCTGGTGATTGAGTGATTGATACCAAACACAAGCCAGAGATCTGCAGGAACACTGAACACCTCTGTTTCTGATGCAAAATGAGCATTATTTTTTAAAACTGGCCCACAAAGTAGTGGAAAAAAAGTCCAAGGATGGATTTTATCCCTGGGGGAGCATCTGTAACATTCTCGCCAGCCCACCTTTGACATTACCCACATGGGACACTCCATGCGTACACGCCAGGGCCACCTGACACACGAGCAAGTGCAGGGGTACGGTTTTGTCCCCCGTGACAGTAGCTACGTCTGTACTGGTGAATGAAACAGGGAACAATGCTGATCACTGACTTTCAGCTTTCTCCCAGCAGCCTCCCAGAGAGTTCCTGGGCAATGTCTGGGGCTAGCAGGGCCAGGAGCCATTCCCCACAGGCATTTGAGACGTGGCAATCCTGCTGTGGAAGGTAGTGGAATTTGATGGTATGCACGTGCTGCTCCATGCCTGTTGGGCTCTGGATCAGACAACGGTTCCAAGAACATTTTATTTACCTTTACTGATGTGTCCTCTGCAGCCTGAGAAGCAGGAAGGTCAGAGTGCTTATCAGTGGCTGGGTGGCTGGTGTTTCACAGCTCCAGGGTCCTGGTGAATGCATCTAAGCTGCTGAATAACTTACCACTTTAACTCATAGATTCTCATCCTAAAGTCATCCATACCACATGGATGCAAGTTCATTGCCAGGATCTCTTTTGGCGTGACTCCATCAGTTCCCTTTAAGAGGAAACCTCAGTATAACTGACTCAGTTATTTTCTGGTTTTTAAGGCTACCCTTTTTTTACCTAGCTGACGCAGCCTTTCTGTTCTTCACGAAATAGAAAGAGATAGTGGCATTACCTATCATTTATGATTCAATAAAAATAAGCCCAGTTAGGGAAGAGAGGGCATGGGAGCTGAGTTAGTACCTAAGGTGGAAGGCATGCACAGGCAGCTGCTTACCCCATGGCATTACTTTTGGATAGTGTGATTTAGGACATAGTCTACCCATGTTTCTCCCTGACAAAATGGGCTTAATCACAGAAGATTTCTTGGAGAAGAGCTCTCCAAGCAAAGTGGTATTCACGGTTTACGCTCTGTGCGGTCTGGATTCTGCCGGGAGGTGGGACACTTCTGACTCCATCATCTGCTTCTTCCCCTGAGGTCTTGATTTTCACAGGAGATATGAAAGCAAGGAGCAGCCATCCATGGTTATTAAAACACACCTAGTGCCCTGGCACCAGTGGAAAATCACATAAACCACAGGCTGGACATGTTCCTACATAAGAACTTATGTTCAGATATTGCTGCACCCTTAAGTCCTCTTATTTATATGGGCAACCATTGCATCTTTGCAAAGACTTTTACTTCATAATCTAGACTGATAGGAGAGGAACAGAAGCACTAGTTCACTCTGACTAACTGAGACATATGTCTATTTCCCTTGCTGGTCAAATTAATTTTACATTTTGTGCCATTTTCACAAAATGACTGAGGGTGAAATAGTTGTTTAAGTACACCGTATCCAAAGGAGAGTAATTGATATTTCTTGTTATGAAGTCCTTCCTCACTTTGTGTGTTACTCGGGTAGAAATTCCTCTGGAAGTATCAGGAGGAGTATTTGATCTGAGCAGAGACCGAGCTAGTGCACCATGCAGGGGGACAGACCTTGTCTCACAGCTGCTCTCAAGAGACAAACTGCGGCCACGTGTGATTTGGTGTCTGAATTACATGCAGCACCACTGACCTGGACAAACGAATCTCCACTAGCCAGTGGTCCAAAGTGCTGCCAAAAGGTGTAAGGAGACAGAAGCTAGCATGGCCAATGCATCTAGCAAACACGTCACACTGGTGCTTCTCCTGTAGTGGCTACTTCCAGAGACGACACATGGGGAGCCCTGGGTAAAGGTTTTAGCTTTAATCCTCATTTGATGCTAGATGCAACTATAGTATTAAGTGATTGACAGTGGAAATGGAGACCTTAATTTTTGGGTTACATCACCAGCTTGATCCAGAGAGATGCAGGACAGCCCTGGCCTGCAGCAGACAAATTCTCTCTATGCAATGCCTTAATAAGTCACCCTGTTATGGTCAGCAGAGTGATTCTCTTAAAACAGTGTTACAGAAAGTTAAATAAAATGAATTCTTAACTTGTCAATGCCTGAAATTTTTCCTTGGTAAAATCAAGTGTAAACCTGTTGCACCATTTTGTTGTGGCTGGGGTGCTCATCCCCAGGGCTCTCTATGCAAAATCCCATGCACCAACACTGCTCAGCTGCTGTGCCAGCATGCACCCCTCAAACTCACTCCCACAAAGGGGTGTTCTTATACCCCACTTCTTGCCCTGCCTGCTCTCTCTCCTGCAAGCCTTTGAGGGGAGGCATACCCTCCAGACCTTCCACTCCATACCAGGAGGCATTGATGGTCCTTCTGCAACACCTCAGCACTGCACGACCTCTCGCCCAGGTGACCTCCCCCTGGAGCAGAGGCACCAATTCGCACATACTTTTCCACCTTCAGCCTTGTGGATCTTTTCTCCTTATTTGATTTTCAGGGAATGAAAAGGGCTGTGTGTGCCTCCCGCCCCAGCAGTCTGCCTGCCTTTCTCTAGGCTCGCCTCAAACCACTCACCTCTTCTCACAACATGAGGTAAGTCGAGGCCCGCACGTTATTTTAGCACAAGCCAGGGTGCTTCCAAGGCATTCCAGAAATAGCACCGGGAAGGAACAGTACCTGCTCTTCAGAGCCAGCGAGGGGCCTTCCCTCCCCTTCCAGGTTGGGTAAACTTTCTCCTTACTCTGTGGTTACCCACAGCAGAGTGACTCTCTTAAAAACGGCATCACATAAAGGTGAATTCAAAGGTTTTTTACCTGGCCTGGCCTGAGCTCCAAATAGAGATGTCCCCAGCCAAAGCCCCACTGCTTCAGAGGGACTGGGGAGGGTACTACATGAACCTCTTCTTGCATTTCACGTGGCTGTGCCCACTCAGGGCTGCGCAAAGACACACACAATATATGCACACGCATCATGCTTATAGAATCATCTCCAATATCTTAGCATATCTCTTTACTCACATCCCCCAGTTTTCAGATGTTTTAGGTTTTTAGATGGCCCTACAAGTACTGAGTAGTGCTCATGGCTTGATCTCCTCTGATATCTTGCCAGCTGTTTGTAAGATCTATTGTATCACTGGAAATTTATGGCAGGGTTGGTTTGAGGAGCAGATAGCTTCTGGTCACTTTTCTTTAGAAATCCTTAGCATTTTTTAGGTGTCATCTTGAAGAGATTTTGAGGAGCTGAGAGAACCAAGAACCAATTGGGCAGGTCATTAGTGCCAGCAGAAAGGCACATAAAGAAAGACTGAACCATCATGAGTTTGCCTCCCACTCCAACATGCGGAGGGAACGTTTCTGCTTCAAGCAGCACACAGGGATGAAAACTGGAGTCCCTATTTCTGCCTCTCCCCTTGTGCACTCCCTTCACTTCAGATTAGGCATTCAGACCTTGCATCCTTCAGGCAGGCTGCTCCTTAGATGTCTCTCTCGACCAGGAGGTGTGCTGTGGAAGTGACACCAGACAGCGGTCCCTCAGGAAGCGAGGACAGATCTGAAGATGAGCCTGGAGCTGAGATCATGTCACAAAGCTGGCTTCCCCCATCCAGTCATCCTGATTCTTTGTACATCAAAGGACTACCAGTCTGCAAGGCCCCAGAGCACCCAACTCACTTTCTTATCACCTGCCACCCTGAGCTGAGCTCTGGGCCACGAGAAATCTCTCTTCCCTGTGACTCTGCCAGTCTCCCATTTCCCTCTTCCTTCATCTATTGCCTGACTGAATATGATTTAAACTCTCCTCACCTTAAAAAAAAAAAAAAAAAACAAAAAACCCAAAACACCACAAAAAACCTCTCCCCCCCAAAAAAAAAAAAAAAAAAAAAAAACCAACAGCCAAACTCAGCAAGCAAACACCCTGTGGATAGGGAGATAGGGAGGAGTGATTGCCCATGAATAAGATGAGGAAGGCTGGAGACCAGGTTCTCAGTGGGGTTCGCGCAAACGCTCCCTGCAGGCAAGTGGCACGGCTCAGCAAGAAGGAACACAGAAACTTCCAGCTAATACTGTCTTTGTGCCCCTTTTCCTTGTGTAGCACTGCACCAACAGGGACTTCCAGGCATGTGGCATGCTGCTGCAGGAGTTGCCGCTGTGCATCCCGGAGTCTCCTAGATGTCCCCTGCGGTTAGTTGTAGAGGGTGGCATGCCTAAGAAATGTCACAAACACCATTCCTGCACTAAAAGCTGTTCAAGCACAAAATTCTTTTGGGGAAACTCATAGTGAAATGTAGGCTGCCTGAGTTGACAGCTTGAATTTAGAAAACAGCTACAAATTTGGAGGGGAAAACAAAGTAGGGAGGGCCAAGGGAGTTTGCTCAAGGTCGTAGAGGTGGAGACATCTAAGGTATGATGGTATAGCAAATCTCTGCCTCCATCTCCTTTTGCTTGCCCACAGGAGTGCTGGTGATCCTGCACAGCTATCCCTCCAGCATTTAGGGAGTGAAGGAGGAAACCTGGAGCAGAGATGTGTTCTCCTTTGTATCCTCCTGTCTTTCTTCCATTTTCTAAGCAATTGCTGGAGCAGAGCAGAGCTTATGGAGCTTGAGAAGAGTGAGAAGTTGTAGCAGAATCAGGATAAGAAGGGATGGATATTTCCAATGCCATATTGCCCTGTGGATTCCACTAAAGCTTGAAGATCTTGCTTCTCCTGCACTCCCTAAGCAGGTCCCACATCTTCAGAAAGGTCAGAGCAGATCACCCCCATCACCGATTCCCCTTATGATCCACAGGATTTAACAATACCCTAATGCTTTTTCTAGAAACAGAAATCAGGAGTATGCAGAGCATCTCTCATCATGCATAGTCACTACTGATGTCCTTCTCTGTGGTCAGAGGGTGGGGCAATATCTGTTAGCCCTTCTGCAGCTCTTCAAAGCCTCAGTGTTTCACCTGTGCAAATAACCCCTATGCACCATCCCCCGGGACCAAGAGGACAAGTTAAAAATGGAGCATGCAATTTAGCTCCTGCACATCTGTATTCCAGGCAGCGGTGAAAGACAGAATGGTGGATCTCCAAAATAGCCTCCACTTGGCTAAACAGCCCTGCTGCCAACTGATGGCTGCTTGTCTGTTTTCATTTGTACAGCCCTCAAACCTAATAAACACCTCAGACATGAAAAGAAAACACAAGGAACAACGAGGGTAAGAAAAACCAGGCCATTGACTGCCTTTTTAAATAGATCAGCATAGAGTTGAGTGGCCAGACCTCTTTCCAAGTACATTCCTGTGCTAACATGAATTCACAGACTAATCCTGTGTGATCATCTGGCAGGGACGTGGTGCTGTCACTCTGCATCCATCTCTTTGCAGGGCCAGTCCTGTCTGTGGTCTGTCCGGGAGCTGACAGCATCCATAGAATAATGCCACATTTGAATTTTCCAGACAACATTTATTTATTTTTATTATATGACTGATTCCTTTATTGCTGGCTTGTAACTGAAGCCAGCTCATCATCATTGTTTCTTTGAAGCACTTACAGGATGAAAAATATTATACCTGGGCTAGGAATAAGGTTTTCCTTCCCTTTCCCTTCCTCCTCTCTCCCTCCACACCACTGTCCGTATATTCTTGCATCTTGCTGAAGCTGTCCTCTCCTTCTACAGAATCTCAGCTTTCATTAAACAGATGTTTTTTCTCCCATCAAGCGGCCTAATCCTTGTTTTGGATCTGACACTTCTTCCACCCACATGTCCTGAGGCAACAAGACCTAGAGATGAATTTGCACAAGCATCAACATGGAGTTGTAGAGTGGGACAAAAGAAAAAGGTGTATAAGGGAAAAAGAGTGCTACTGAAATGTCTTGTTTAATGGCACATGTTACCTAATACTTTTGAGAAGACCACTTAGTGGTCTTGCTCCCCACCCTATCACCATGGTTTTTCATTTCATCCACTTGACATACACATAGTGCACAAGCAGACAAGAAACTGCCCAAGTTCCAGTAAGGAGCATTGAATAGAAAGCACTGAAAACTGAAGTGAGAAATGATCAACTGCATGTGTAGGGTCCCCAGGGCAATGCCTTTTTCTCTGGCTTCACAGTGTCTGCTGTCTCTTTTCTTGACTATATAAGTGCTGAAATCCTATAGGCCACCTCTTCCTTATTAGTGGCCCTTCCAAACTCTGTCTCACTCTTCACAGAGGCGATATTTCCTAGGTTATTCAAGGAGGATCAGAGTGGGACGATCAGATACTGACTGGTTTCATCTCACTGTGGCTTCTGGCAAAAGGAAAATTAGTTGTGACTTGAAAGTCCCAGTACTCTGCCTGGGTTTTGGAAGGAGCCAGCACAGCTGTCAGAATGAGAAATATGAGAAAATGCTCCAACATCCCCTTTTAAATAACACATGAAAAGTCCTTGATAAGCACTAGATTAGTGATGGAGCCTTAGGTCTTGGCAGAAGGTGGTCATAACAGCATGACCAGCATCAAGGAGCAGGATCAAAGTTCCCTTTAGTTCAGTGTTTTGCCTTCAGCGGTGTCTACCGTCCAATGCCAAGGGGGGCGTGGGAAAGAACAGAGGGGTGAAAAAAGAGGAGAAAAAAGAAAAAAAAAAACACCATACAGTTTAACCTTTCCTAGTTTTAGCCTCCCATCTTCCTGCCGATCATGTTTGAAGGAGTTTGCTTTTGCTCCCTGGATCTTTTTCTGTTTGAAAACCGCAAAGGTACTTAAAGCCGTGTAAGACATCAGGATCTCAGATCACATTTGCAGATGTCTTCATGGCTCCACTGAGCATTACCAATATACTCTTCAGAATGAGGTGAAAAAGTTTAATATTTCCTTTTTGGGGAGACAAAAGCCTGGGGTTTGTGTGGTTTTCCCTGGGTAGCTAGAAACTGGGAGTTTCTTCATGCATATGTGTCTGTATTTTTGCATGTCCTCAAGTATTTGAGCTGTTAATAAGTCAGAGAACGATCTCATTTTCCCGCGGCACCACATGTAGGCAACGCAAAGACACTTTTTAACCAGTTTCAGGTAACTGAGTGATCGGATCCTGTGTCCTTTGACCTCATCGCCATTTCCACTAACTAGCTCCAGTTAATATAGTTTTTCCATTTTCTTCATTTGTCAAAAATAGGTAATGGATATGACCCAAAGGGATCATTTCATGTAATTATTAAGCCTCCACTTTCTATAAATAACTTTGAGGATGGTGGTCTGAGTTTCCTAACCTGAAGCACACCCCTGGAAAGTACATTGTCCCCCCACAGAGCTCAGAAGCGGGGCAATTTCACGGGTCAGGGGCTGGAGCCCAGAGAACTGAGGAGGAAAGAGCAGGCAAGTCCGGTGTCTGCTCTGACTCCAGCACAGTGCTGCATAAATGAGATATGAAAGGCTCCCAGCTCCAAATCTTCGCAATATTTCTAACCAAGAGAGCCAGGCCTCTGTTCTGTAAAGCAGCTAAACCCTGGCTTAGCTCTAAGCATGCGAATAGTCTCAAATGCTTTCAGCAAATATCTTAGACAAATTTCTCATCTTCCCTGTCCCTTCATTTTATTGATTTGGGCTCCCTAGGTTGTTTGGACAGTCAGGGAGGGGAGCTGAGCCCCGTGCTGATATAGATAGAGCCAGTGAAGTTTTACAGTTAGCCCAGCCACAACACTACTGAAATGCAAGTTGTTTCATCCATAGGAAGATGCCACATCTCTGCCCTATGAAGTGCGTGGGATTCCTGAGGACAGAAGACCTCTTCTTCAAGAAATATGCTACAAATCAAAGAGAAAGAAAGTACATGTGCACAGTCACTGGAAAAAAAATTAAAAATGGTCCTGTTCAAGATGCTACTGATTCCTACGTTTTCTTTTCTACCTTACTGTTGGAGGCTAATACTCCTACACTAACTGTATGAGTGCCTCTGTATGTGATACTCTGACCAAGTTTGTATGACTTCAGACCGAAGAAGACGAGGAGTTTCCCACAATCCTTTGCATTGGCTAAGTGTTGGGAAAGAGCGTCTCCAGCAGTAACAGCAACAACCAATAATGGTAAAATCTTCGGAGACTACAGCTCAAGGGAGTTCATCCTGTAATGTACATGTTTACTTGGGAATATCCTAGCAAAAAAAATCTCCCCATCGCAGAAAGCCCAGCCAGAGCTTTCAAAACACATCTGACAATTGTTTTCAGCACAATCAAATATAGCTATGTCTGGTAATGGCTTTCAGCTTGGGCAACAAAAAAAAAAAAAAAAGGACTGTAAGGACTGTCCAGGAATTAAGAGAATATGGTTATTACCATCAACAGGGAAGACCACATCTGGAAAAACTCTATAGTTGAGCAGGTGTTTGTGTGCTGCCTGGGCTGTCTATGTTTCAAGCAGGGTGGTTTCTAGCTAGGAGATGGTCTCCAGAAACCACTTGAAAATAGAACAAACAGAAGCAGCTCCTCTTTCCGTTGATATTAATGGCCCAGACATTACCCAATTTGAAGCAGAAGCCAGGGCTGATTAAGAAGGGCCTGATCACCAGAGCTCTAATGGAAAAAGATTAGAGCACAACCTCCCCGTGATCTGGGAATGGGAGACATTGAACCAGCCCAGGGCAGCCGCAGTGAAGGATGAAGCGGGTTTCTGCACTGGAAAGTTTTCTGCTTGGAAGCTCTGTTGTTCAAATATTTTGCTACCAAATCATAACTAAGCCGCCTGCTGCCAGAATCATGTACGCTGATGTGAGCCGTTCGCAAATGACTAAACCAGGGAAAATGAGAGAAATACACTGGGTGGGGGACTTGGGAGCTTGGGGGCTGGTACCCAGCTCTGACACGGCTTCTCTGGGTGGCCCTGGGGATGTGTCTTCTCTGAAGTGATGCAGGAGGAAAATATTCCTCCTTAGTTTTTCCTGTGTTCAGGCAAATCTTTTGAGTGTGTGCAGATCATCACCTATCCCATGTGTGCATTTACACGACCAGGCGCAAGGGACACCAGGGGTTATTATTATATGGCTAGCAATATCCATTATCAACCAGGCACGAGCCAAATCTGGAAGCAGTAAAGTCCTGATTTGGAAACTTCTGTAAAATAAGAACCTGCTAGTTTCACCTGATCTTATCTGGACTCCCTGGAGACCACTAGATTAGCAATTAAACACACAATTGGAAAATGGACTTCGAGCCAACAGAAGGGAATGTCCTTCCTGGCTGGAGAGAACTGAATAATACTATTAAAAGTCTCAGAACACCCTTTGTGCTGTTTGTCACACTTTTTTTATTTAAGGGAAATAAACAAGTGCACTCAGATATTTAGGCAGTGTCAAGTTAAATTCACTTTTGGGGCTCTCCTGTACCAAGGTGGGGTTATTCATTTTTGACTGGCCATAGAAAGAAAAAAAGTAATATAGGAGAATAAACAGACCAAACCAAAGCAAAACAAAACCTAACCTGACCAAATAAGTTATCACATGGAAGCTTTAAACTCTCTTTCTCTTCTCACTCCCATAGCATCTTCAGCACCTCGACAACTCTTCCCCAGTTCTGGTTCCTAACCCTGTCTGCAGTCCCACAGGCACCTCACACATCTCTAACCCATCACCTGCTTTGCCCTCTGCCAGCAAAGTCAGCCTGTGAGCTCTGCCCCAGCCCTGCCTGTCTCTCTGTCCCAGCCCAACCCCAGGAGGACTGAAACATCCCCCTAAGCTTTTCAGACTTTGAAAAATTTGATTGCCTGATGTATTTTAAGGTGATATTTGGGACTCTGATAACAGGAAAAATGTTGACCTAAGATAGCACTAGTCTTACAGTGTGAGTTGAAAGCACTGCAGGAGAATATTTTCTGCTAAGAATATGGCCATTTCTGCTACTACTAGTAGTAATAATGTTAGCATTCTATTTACAGCTCTAGTGATTATGCCATAGATAGTTTCTTTTCTTTAACTTTATCTGATGCGTATATATCTGCCTTTTCTTTATCTTCTAATCCTATGTTCTTAACACATTTTTTCACTAAACTTATGCTGTTTTCTTTCTGTGAATGGTACAAAAAAGAGGCAGAAGAACTGGAAGAGTGAAAGCGCTTTGGAAGTATGACTTTGCAAAGAAATAAATGACAAGGCTGATGGGTACATCTGGAGCCTCAAACCTTTCTGCTTTCTTTTCTCTGCTCATTTGTTCATTCTGTCTTTGTGGTTCACACAGCAGGAAGCTTGGTCTCCAAAGGCAATTAAGGCAGGCTTGTTTGCATTCACACTGCAGAAAGCAAACTCCTATGGTCTGCAGGGAGGAGACCCTGCAGCAAAGTCTCCAAGGGAGCTAATGTGCTTGCTCCAAAGGGAAGCTTGTGAGCAAAGACACATGAATGCATTGTGGCAATAAACAGACATCTACATCAATAAGTTAAACAGGGTCTAAGGGTGGATGCAGGAGCTGGAACCTCATAATTTGTACTGTCAAATTGTATAAGCAACCCCTGACATGGATCTGATGTGATCAGCCCCACCAACACGTTCCTGGCACTGTTTTGGAGTTAGTGTGGTCCAAGAACCATTCCCAATAAGCCCTCTGGATGCGGTCATCCTCTTCTGGAAGCTAAGGGAGGCTAATGGTATGGACATGGCCAGATCCTGCCAGTGGATCTCAATGTTAGAGAGTCAGCCCCTGGCTCATTTGGTTTGTAAGCATAGATCTGAATGACCCTGGAAGAAAATGGAAAGCAACCCAAAAGGCTGTTTAGCCCCACTGGAAGATACGCCAAATTTGTGGTAACGTAAAAGGAGAACACAGAGCACAGGCTTCATCCAGGCCATTGCACGCTGCGCAGACAGGGAAAAGAGCAGTTGCTGAGTACTTTTGCAAGACTGAATGAGTCCTTCGAGACAATTCCTTCTCCGTGGGCTCTTGAGGTCCCGACTAAAAGTGTGGTAGGCAGGTGGGATGTTTTACCCATAGGGTGTCCTGCATCCATCGTGGCAGATCCCCAGCCCCAGGATGCAACATCTCAGGGCTTTTCAGCACAGCTACCAGTGGGAACGCCTGCCACTTCTGTGCTTGAAACAAAACTCCTCTTGCTTCATCCATCTCCACAGTGCTTACGTCTGCATCCTGCTGAAATGAGCAAGTGCCTCCAGAAACACTGTTCTTATTATAGCACTTGAACCTGATTCCCTGATAAGACCCTATTCATTTTTATTTTATTTCAATTAATTCCATTTTATTCTAATCTAGTTAATTATCAGATGGAAAAGAGTGCATAACCCTCTGAAGCCAGGACTGTTCTTCCTGCTGTTAACATCTCCTCTTGCTGGCAAAGCATCAGAGTTCACTGAAATGCTATTTTCCTCCTTTTCAGCAGCCTGCACTCCTAATAAATTCAATTTTCTGTTGTGCGCTGTGGCTGTCTCCACTTCGGCCGTTTAGGGGACACTTCTGGAGAAGCACTCTCAGCTCTCAACTCCCTCTCTGAGCACGAAGTGTGGCCCCAAACCAAAGAATGATGTGGAATCAAAAAGGTTTACGCAAATCGGACTAGTCGCCAGAAAGCAATCTGAGGAAAAGTTGTTTTGCCTCATTATTATTATTATGGTATTTTGGCAGTAAAATCAAGAGCAAGCAACCAAAAGTTAACTGACACTTCAAGAAGTTGACCATAAACCTTTTAATCTCTCACGGCTGCTGGAGGTTTCACAATCTCCTCACAAACTCTAAACTTGTGTTGCCGATCCAATTTGTCTATCTACCTCTCAACAAATTAGAGATTTCTCCTAAAAGCCCAAGAATGAGAATCTGAGGAAAACAGCCATGAAGTAACGTTTGGGGTTTGATTTCAGAAGCTGTGACAAATCTGAGAAGGTGGTTTCCTGCCCCCAGATTTTCTTTCCAGTTTTTTTGTTCTCTTTGATGTGTTTCCTGACTTTCAAGAGTCATGTATGAAACAGTGAAGGCCCTGCTGTTGTCTTCATGAGGAGAAACTTTTCTTTGCTCTTCTGTGTCATATTCACATGGTATGACGTGATGATGGCATCAGTGACACATCCCTGATGGAGGTCACTCCCATTGCTTTGTCATTACCCTATACCTTGTTCAGCCTTTTAATATTTAGGAGGTGGTCATGGTTGGAAGATTCTTCATTCAGTGACACCCTTCATTTAGGTACCTCTGTGGGAGCTGAGCTTTAAAATCATGTCCCTCTTAACTACAAAGGTCATTGAAACATGTGTTGTGTAGGATTTTCCAGAGTGTCTCACAATATATTTTTATACCACCTGGCCTGCAGCCACATCTGCTGCTTAGGCTGTCCCTCATCTGCTCTACGAGGTTATCACTACCAATCCTTTCTGAGCTGCCCACAACTCCTTCCTCCGTCTCCTCACCAGAAGTTACTATGTCCTCAGATGTGCTGGCATAACTGTGTGCTAATTGCTTCCAAACACAGTCCTGACAAAATTGTCTGGGTTTAAACCACAGCAAAAATAGCAAAATTCTCTTCTAAAGTTTCTAAGTTAACCTAGATAATTTTGGCATGACTGAGTGAGGGGCTGACCACATGTGCAGTTGTGCTGGAAGATGTGAAGGAGTATGGCCGTGAGCTGGGAAAACTGACTTTTGCACCCATCTGAGCTGCAACCTCATTGCAACCTAACACAGCTGGAGTATCTTGCAGTGGTGTCTAAGGTCTAAGGTCTAAACCCAGGGCTGCTCGACTCCAGTCCCAGTACTGTCAACTGAGGAACTGATGCAACCACAGCTGGAAATGCCATTGCTTCTCTCCATAGACTGCAGAAGGACTCTGCCCTCAAATGCATCCTTAACAAACGGTTACAGGGGTTGTCTACGCTTTTGTTCCAGCAGAAGTCTAAACTCATTCCCCAGAAAAGCCACAGACTGTATTCAGAAACTACCTGGTACATCCAAAAGAAATGTTTCAATAAATTATAGGTAGTAGAGCCTATGGGGCAGGTGCAAATATTGGGAGGAACTGAAAATGCTTCCCACACAGCATGTGTCTACTTACGTGAAATGTCATGTTCTCGGTAGGAAGCAGCCCGTAACATGAACATCACCATCACTGTTTGAGTTCTGTGACAATATTACTGGGAGAAAAAGAGAAAATGAGCAAGGAGCTATCATTTGCCTTACTGCCAGGCCTGACCCCTTTCTTCTAATGAGATAAACCCCTCACAGCAGGGAGGTGTTTAAGTCACAACCTTTTGAAGGCTCTTTGCAAACTGCACTGGATCTGCAGGAGAAATGGAGGAAGCCAGTCTTGGAAACTATTTAGTTTGTCTGTTTACCTGGTCTTCAGCTTTAAAATATATCCAGACTTACTAGTAATTGACTGAATGGTTCCTCTCCTGACCTGAGGGTTACGGAGCTCATTGCATGTGCTTTTGGGTGTCAAATCAAAGCAGTGAATGCAGACAACATTCACTTTGAAGACTGACACCTCAGAGGTTCTCACAGAGATATTAGAAGTCGTCTGTGGTCTTTGAGGTACCAGTCACCCACAGCCTGGTCCAAACGATCATGTCCAAAGAATGACAATGGAAAAGGCAGATCAATTCAGGATAGAAACAAATGATGCTCAATAAATGATGATCATTAATCTGTGAGAATAATTAGTAATTAATGAATGTATTATCCTATGAACTCAATACGCAGATGAGTGACACAAGCAAAACTCCATTACAGTCAATGGAGCTACACCATCGGTGAGTGTCTAGTTTCTCCTGTTGTATCTGATTCAACAGGAGTATTTTTAGCCTTTTTCTAATGTCCAGAAACCCCTGCTGACAATCTGCACTGCCACCTTGTGTGACTCTGGCTTTTACTCGGGCTTCCTTTGAAAATTTTGCTCTCGTTTTCTTCCGAATATCCTTCCCTTCCAACCACAGACTGTTCATCTGGTAATGAAATGATTTGACTATGCCCAAAAACTCATCCTATTCACCCTTGGTTCAGTGTCCCAAATGGCCAGCCCTACACAGTCAGGCTCTTATCTCATCCCCTCTTCTGCTGGGGGAAAATCCCTTGTCAGAGCCCGGAGGTTTCAGGCTCCCAGACACGGTTTTTATCAGAACCGGCATCCCATCTACTTGTTCTCTCTTACACCCTCTGACTTGCAGACCTTGTCTTGCTCAGGAACCCAGGGCTGATCAGACCTGGCATGAAAAAGATTGCAAATTTAGGAGTCACTATCCCTGATGCCCTGAGCTCTCATCTCTCACTTGCCTGCTGCTTTGCCTGTGCACTTACATCCCTGACGGCAGGTCAGGGAACTCGTCCATGTGCAGCGTGTAAACATGGGTATGTGCACGCGCATGTGCACGTATGCAGCATCCAGGGGTGGGTGAGCATTGAACAGTTCTAGAACCACACCGTCCAAATTTGTCATGTGTTTTGTTTTTCCTTCTGGAGGAATAAAAATCATGGAGATGTAAGAGGAGAAACAATATCTTAGACGGGCACAGGGATTATTATTTTTTCAAGCAATCTAGTAATGGTTTCCCTTCTCTGGCTTCCAAGCCTCTCTAACACCTCATTAGTGAGCTGTGTCTTGGACTCCAGGCACTCACTGAGCTTCTGTTCACCTCTCACTCCCAGGTCCCGCACCTTTGTGTTTCTTTCTTCACTAGTTGCTCTTTGAAAGGAAGGAGGATGGTGGGTGGGAGGGAGGAAGAGACAAAAAAAGAAATCAAAGAATCCTCAGGTCCCAAAACATGAGCCTGCATATTTTTTCCTTTGCTGTTTTTATTTTACTGATATGAAAAGAATCCCAGTGAGACTGAGAAGACAGGTGAATGGCCAGAGGTAGATGGCCAACATGCTGCATTCAAATGTCATTCGGAAAATTCATTGCTGTGGTGGGAAACCTGAAATATTCCTGCTTTCTTCAGTCATTGCTGAAGTTTATGATCTTATGTCTTATTACCTTCATTGTTATTTCCATCACTAGGGCATGGCTTATCTATATGCAAAACTACTCATGTTCTGGGAGAAGATAAATATCATATATTCACTTCCTTCGACAGATAAGGGTTATGGTACATGTCTTCAAAGATACACTTTGAGGAGCAAAGCTATATCATCCATCCTTCATCTTATGCCACCTTAACTCCAATGTAAACTATCGTTCTATTTCCCAGTGTTCCCTCTTTTGCCCAGGCCACTACTGGGTCCCCAAAGACACAGTGGTTTTTCATTGACATGGCCTGGATGGTGCTCATGGAAGGAGGTGGAGGCTTCAGCTTTCTTCATTTGTTTTTCCATTAAATCTGCCCTTAGGTATATAAACACACTACTGTACATCCAGACTAGTCTCCGTGGGGTGCCACTGTAGCCAGTGAAGATCATGGCAATAGAGAGCATTAGCAGTCTTGGGGATGGCTCATCTCAGCCTAAATGATCTAGGATGGTCTAGACCAGGTCAGGTGAATCACACCTCAAAAATGCCTATTGTTTTTTTTCACCTACAAAGAAAGTGTTAAGAAGATGGCCATCTGAGATGTTATTGGTGGTAGGGAGGTAAAGGGAGCCTCACCCTGTGTGACAAACCTAAGCCCTATCCAGAAATGTTTCTTCTCCTTTCTTCAAATAGAGAACCCCTGTTTGCACCAGTGTTTTGTTTTAATGACATTTTGGTGCTGTTTTTGGCATCCAAAAGTATGTGGTAAAGATGAAAACTCAAGGCTCATCGTATGTTGTGAGGTTGGCAGAGAGATTTGTTCCACAACTCCCAGGTAGCCCATTTGTGTGTCCCCAGTTTGTTGTTGACCCTTTCCTGCACATCTTATCATCTTCAGCAGCTGCAGCCGGACAGGTTTGAAAGGACTCCTGATAGGCAAAGCAGGCACCTTGACTTTCTGTTTCCCCTTGGCAACCTGTTGTTCCCAGTGACTACCCGCTTTATCCATGCTAAAGCAGGCTTTAAATGCCATGTTGCAGCAACAAAGCCAGCTACGTGATCCCAAAGGACATCTCAGTGTCTCAGAAGTCTCCCTACCTTGCACTTCTGGCCTTGGGAACATAGTAAGCTCTGCCCTTACTCCTATGTTTTATTTTAAATCTATATATCCTGATTCCTAGCTATGGAGCTGAGATCAAGGCCCAGATTGTAATTCTGGCATGTTTATAAAACAGTGAATTGAAACTGGTATGGAACAGAGTGTAATTGTTCTCAAGCTAACTGAAACCTGGCTCGCAGCAATTTAGTTTAATGCAATAAGGTCTCAGCTAGAAGAACAGAAGCCTAATAAGAATCTAATTATGGCAATCCTCACAGTGCTTTCAAATGTGATTATAGGCAGAGCCGTGCTTTTTTGGATCTAGCAGGAGCATGTGGCTACCGTACCACTCCCAGCTGTTCCCTATTCTTCTCTCCACTCCAAGGTACTGCCTTGCTGTTTTATATTAAAGGATCTTGCTCCACTGCCTAGCACACACCCAGTCCAGTTTAAAGTAAAGCTGAATGTGAGACTTGATTGAGTTTGCACTGACGTGATTTGGAGGAGTTCACATACCTGGATTAGATGCTGAAGCCGTGATAAGTAGGAGGAGAGGTAATATCTGAGATGGGTAAAGAAGATTTCAAAGTGATCAAGAATGAGATTCTTTTAGATATCTCCACTTTGTCCAGTTATCCCCAGCCTCCCCATGGTCAGTGAAGGTCTACTCAATCCAGGCAAGGCACAATTCATCTCCTAAAGCAAGTGCCCACCACGGGTTTGTTCTCTTCTTGGAAATGTCCTTCTCCACTGGCTAGGAAAAGTTTGAGGGTATATCACACATTGTGAGTTTGATTTCAGCCATATCCACACTGTCGATATCTCCATCTGAGCTGCAGAGCTCAGACTTCTTCACAGACAGTAGAGAAAAGGGCATTTTTGCATCATAGTTGGTCTGACCTTTTGTAAATGCCCAGTTTAGGGCAAGAGAAACAGAGATCAAGACTCCAGGGGCTATAATGGGAGCCTGGTATGACTAAATCAGATATAGCCCTCTGCATTTAGTAAGATGAGTTCCCTCTGTTAGCTGAATGGGACATTTTCCACCAGCTTCAGAGGAGACACATGAAGATTGACAAAGATTTTGGTGCCAGAAGTCACTCTTCCTCTGAGAGCCATTTGAAATGAACCATCTCCACAGGTCCTCAGCTGGCTAAGGTTACTCAGCTAAGATGTCCTGGTTATAACTACCAGCCTCAGTGGGAATCCTGCTAACTGTAACCCTAAACACAGGGGCAAGTTCTCAAACACTGTGTGCTGGAGAGGTGAGCAACATCAATTAAGAATTACTACATGGAATGAAGAGTTACTACATGGTGATATTATAGATGTAATTCTTCACTGTTATAACCTTCTTCACTACATAACTGTGAAACATCCTTCATAGTGTAATATCACTCAGACTCTAGGTGATTAACCAGGTCCCCGCAGTGCATTCTTCTGTGTAAATAGAGAGCAAAAAGTAGTCACTGGTTCTAAAAGCTTGTCATTTAAGTGAAAAGAAGCCACAAGGCAAGGGTTTATTTTGGCCCATGACTCTATTGTGAGGATCTCAGTGTAGTGACTGACACTCAACTCAAATGAAAACAAAAAGGAGAAGAGTAGAGATGGAAGAATGAGTGAAAGAAATGGAGAGCCTGGATCAGGGCAAAAAAACACACAATTGCCAAGGTCTGGTGCAACAGTGAAATGAAGTCTGTGTGTCTAAAAACAAATCCTGCAGCCTGACTGCCATGCAGAAGAACTTTGATGCAAAAAAAACCCCAATGAACAAACCAAAACTCCCTTTCTGGAGGAGGCTGGGTCTATGCATAGGGTGCTATTCTGGGGTCATAGCATAGGGTGCACAACACTATCACTAGAGAACCTACCTTGACTCTGCCCTGCTTTTCACAATGAAACATCGCATACACTTAGGCAACCAGAAGGGAAGCTCTACCATACCAAAGGCTCTTTCTTGCCAGGCCTAACTTTTATGCATGTCCAGGTAAGACAGGAAGGGGTGCTTATTGCTTTCCCATGGATACCTGCAATCCTGCAGGATTTTGGACATGCTGAACAACTCACTCCACCCCTCAAGAGATTATTATCAAAGGGTTAGTCAGTCTTGGTGTCATAAGTGTGAAATAACCCTTTTGCTTCATCTATGATGGAAGCGGAGCAGGTGTTGGAGATGATGGAAAATGGCCCCTTGGAACAGGGACCATGAAGCAAGACACCTACCTGTTGTCTTCTCTCTATTATGCAGGAAAACAGGTAAAGACTATGTAAACACTCATAGTAACTGCAAAGTGAATCATTCTAAATCACCATAACTATTCTTTGGTTCCTGTTGGTCAGCTGATGCATAACAAGTCCTTAAGCTGCAGTAGTTGGTCACTGAAAGTTCTCTGTCCTACACTTGTGAAAGGTCTAGATTATATTTTGTGGATTATATTTTTTCCCACTAGATCCTTATGAGAACAAAATTTCAATCTCGGCAGTCTATTGGCAGCATCATCAGTGTCAATCACACTTAAACAGGCTGGAAAAGAGTAGAAGATGGCATTTCAGTATAACCAGCAGCAACAGCTTCTCCAGTGTGCTATAGCTATTTTTACTTTTGCCATAAAACTGTCCAGGAGCAGGTCAAGGTACAAACTGGGGTCACTGGTTTTGGTTACTGGAAGAAGGACCTCCATTTCGTTGATCTGGTTCTTGCTCCTGGCCTCCAGATTGGCTGCAAACTCCATTTCAACCATACAAAAACAGCAGCATCAGGCCGGTGCAAAACCATGCAGTGATAACCACCCCAGGAATAAACAGATTTTTGCATCAGTGGTCAAATGTTAGAATTAGTTGAGTGCTATGTTTATTTATAATTTCTGTTATCGCTGTTTACAGCCAGACCTACTTTAAGTTTGGTTTTCCCTGGCTGTTCCCTTCTTCTTTTCCTGCCCAGTTGTGTTATTCCGACGGGATTTGAAGATATTTTCTCAGAAAGCTCAAATCTGTCCTGTACAAATCTGTTTTACAGCACATATTTGTAAATATAGAGAAGCCCTGCTTATGACTTTTTGAATGGCTGTGGTGTAACAAAGGGGAATATTACAAACCCTGAAGGTTTCAGTGGCTTTAGCAGCACATACTAGTAAAGTGGAAACTCATTCCAGGCAGTGTGCTAATTAAGCTACACAAGAAATATCTTGCACAAAAGAACAAAGTCGATTGTTTTACATGACTACTTACAAAATACCAGCTTAGAAGTTTGCATAAAAACACTCTGAACAACACTAGAAGTTGAATAATCCATTAAAAAGTGGATTTAGGCAAGCTACGACCGCTTTATTCTCTTCTGTACAGCAATAGGCTGTATGTCTAACACAGGGATTTCCCCTGGCTTGGACCTGAATTAATCAAAGATTCCAGATCAATGATTTGTTCTTGCCAAAGGAAATAAAAATTCAGGAAGAAGAGCCATGTGCAAGTTTGCACTAGGTGCCAGTCATACAATCAAGATGTGAACCTACCAAGTGTTCCTTAGACATGATCTGCTAAGACTCATCTCCTCCTCTTTTGGCATCCTGATTTTTGTCTTTGCATCAAGCAATTCTTAGAATCTTTGCAGTATTTAATGCCTGTATCAGGCAGAGAAGACCGAGAGATGCAGAGCCACTATATTGATTCTCCAGATGGGAACAATTTCTATAAACTCTGAGTTATGATTTGTACTACAGAATAATCAAGGCATGTTATGTGCAAGGCTTAGCCCCTATTTTGCTACATCAATATTTGTTTGTGTTTTATTAAAGCCTTAACACTCTGTGATTGCGATCAGGTAACCCAGACTGGAAACTGAACTGCATTTGTACTCTTGCTGTCTGCCTGCCACTGGAGGTTAATGTTTCCTGCCTTACACATTAATACATTGCCAGTTATGCTCGATTACATATTACTGCTTCAAGCAGAAAAAGTGTAGAATAAAGTGATTGTTCAGAATCGCTCGCATCAGAAAGGTGGTTTGTATGTAAGGAAGGAGCAGAAAAAAGCCCCATCATTTATTCAGGAGTGAATTTTCTCTTCAGTGTCATTCTGGCTTTCTACACATTTCAAGGTATGATCCTCCAGAATTAGGGACAGCCGACTTCTCTAAATGCTAAAGCTGAGGGACAGGGCTAGAGGGTCACTGATACAGACTGGCATCTTTAGGGACCACTTCCATGTCCCTAAGGAATCCCTAACGAAGTTTCACAGACAGGAAAAGACCTGCCACAACACTTCGCTTGTCCTAGGTGGTTCCCAAGATGCCCTAGGAGATCAGACTGGGAGAAAATGCTCTGTTTTGTTCTCATTTGGCCATTCGCTTCAGTGCCCTTAAAGGGCTCCTTTTAACCACAGATTATCTGGTCTAGCTAAAATGAGCTCAAAAGGCGATCATGACACAGTCTTTATCTTGAAGAGCACATGGCTGACATCTAAGGCAAGACACTAAAACAAGGAGATAATACTGCTCAGCACATCAGCAGCAGCTGATGCCCCAGTGACTAAACCATTGCCAGACCTTTCCGTCCTTGTTCTGCTCCACTCTTCCTAGACTTTGGACAAGAAGGAATTTATGGAGATTTTTCAGTCATTAATGAGGTCAAGGATGAAGACTAAGGCAAATGTGTTTACTGTATTCTTACTCAGTCATCCAATTCTACACCTATTAAGGGCTTTTATTAACTAGTTGGCTTGAATCAGGTGAACGCAGAAGACCTAATGAGGCTGAAGGTGAAGACAAAGGTGTTTTCAATATGGAGACAGGCATTTCAGAGAAGACCTTTTGTAATCCTTCACTAAATATTTAAATGTTTATAGTGCAGTACAAGGAGGGCGGTGCAGCTGCTTCGCTCTGGGCTTACTGCCATTGCTGTCTGCTGGGTGCAAGGGCAACAAAACCTCCTCACACCAATCTCAAGCACACAGGGCATGTCCACTCTGAATGTCCCTTTGCACAACGAAATCTTTCCCAGAATGGCAGAGACCATTCTGTTTGAACAGAAAGCAGAGGGAAGGCAGAGTTCAAGAAAATATTCCTTTCTTACATTAATTCACAAACAACCAAAGGGAGATAAGAGAAAATACACTGCAGTTGCATGGCACCCATGTTCAACCCTTCTTCTAACAAATGCTGGATCGTCTCCACTGAATGAAACCTTGCAGAAGGGGAGATTCAATAGTGTTCATAGTTTGGCTGAAACACTCACAAAGGCTATAAGAGATGGACAGAGAGTTCGTCCTATGTCTCCAAGCTGTATGTGAGTTCCTTGATAACCAGCTACTGGCTGGACCTGGAAGTCTGGGGCCACATTCATGCCATGCTGTACCACTTGGTTGTGCTGCTCCAGGAGCGATGCAGCTGACTGTGGAGTCAGCACAGGCATCTCTGGACCAGTTCCAGAGCTCAGACGCTTACAGATGGCTCATTTAGTTATACATTCATGGTATAGACATGTCCTGAGTTCAAATGTATCGTAGGAATGACAAGCTGTGATGATCCCAACATCAATTTCATTACAAATCTAAGCTCTCTGTTATGTTCAAATAGTAAGAAGCTCCTTAACTACAAAAACTCTGATACAAAGACCAGTGAAAAGAAACAAACTATAATTTTTGTAAAAAATTATCAAGGAATACTATGAAACTCACCCACTGTTTCTAGTAATCTAGAAAGGACATTGGAGTGAGTACTCAAGTGATTCTCTCCACAGACACCAGAATCTATGATTATTCCTTGACTCCAGGCTTAAATCTGCATCCCCAAGTGTTCGCTGAGGACAAATCCGTAAGCTCATGCAATAAAGAAAACAAGAATAGTTTTTCATGGTTTATTTAACAACCACAGCAGCAGCAGGAGTCAAATTTCAAGAGACTGTAATGACTCTACAGAGTAAACTTAGTATAACAAATAGATTGTCAGAAACCACTACCCACCCATTGATAGCAGAGGAGGAAAGACTTCAGACAGATTTTCCAAAGTGATTACTTATTCTTTCTTGTTGACATTCAGATTGGCGACACTTGAAAGGCTTTTAATTTTCTAAGGACCGATTTTCAAAACTTTCTAAAAATCAGGTCTCATTAAACACCCTTAAATGATGATTTAAATATAAGGCTTAGGGCTTATTAATTCAGGTCAAGAAGGAAAATAAAATCTGTGTTTTTAGGGCTGCAGTCACAGTCGGTCCAAAATAACATAACAACACTTAACTCTGCTTACCAATTAATGCCAGCTGCTAAGCAATTCACCATTCACATTCTTTGCCCAGGACCGGGACTTACAGCTGGGGTCTGGGATCTGGGCACATAACAAGTTTATTGGAATAGATTCTCCATTTCACTATGTCAGCTATGATTAGCAGCCCAGGGTCTGACCGTCTTGAACCAGAAAGCTTTATGTTTTTAGCCATTGCCTGCACAATACAGATAAGCTGTCCATGCTGTTATTTATTTGTGACTGAAAACAAGGCATGGGAGAACGTGCCAGTGAGAATGCTGTGTTCCCACAGCCTTCTTGCGTAAATATTTCTCTTTTGTCAGCAATAAAAGGTCTGGGATGCTGATGCAAAAGATAAGGGTGCAGCTCTGCCAGCTCTGCAGAGTTGAAACAGATGGACCGTACGTGTGCGCTCAGTTCCACTAAAAGAGAAAGAGAGATACGGGAAAGAAGTGGCTTCTACAAGTGCAAGTTGCACTTTGGAACATTAGTTATTTCCCACCGGCTTTCAACAAGAAGCCTGACCTCTCTTGCACTTCGAAGACCCTGTAAGTACTTGGCACTGGTGAGGCCACACCTCGAATACCGTGTTCAGTTTTGGGCCCCTCACTACAAGGACACTGAGGTGCCGGAGAGTGTCCAAAGAAGAGCAACGAGGCTGGGGCAGGGTCTGGAGCACAAGGCTGGTGAGGAGCGGCTGGGGGAGCTGGGGGGGCTCAGCCTGGAGAAGAGGAGGCTGAGGGGAGACCTTATTGCTCTCTGCAACGGCCTGAAAGGAGGTTGTGGCGAAGTGGGCGTCGGTCTCTTCTCCCAGGTAGCAAGCAACAGGATGAGAGGCACAAGTTGTGCCAGGGGAGATTTAGATTAGATACTAGGAAAAATTTCTTCATGCAGAGAGTGGTCAGGCCCTGGCCCAGGCTGCCCAGGGAAGTGGTACAATCACAGTCGCTGGAAGTATTCAAAAACGTGTGGACGTGGTGCTTAGGGACATGGTTTAGAGGTGGACCAGGCAGTTAGGTTAATGGTTGGACTCAATGATCTCAGAGGTCCTTTCCAACCTTAGTGATTCTATGATTCTATGATTCTAATGCAATGTCCTCTTGTTAGAAAGGCCTGATCTGATTCAGCACACTCCTTAAATGCCTTTCTCAGTCCCAGAATGATATATCTGGAGCCATAGTTGTTTAAGAGACAGGAAAATGGGCCCCCTTCCATAGGACGCTCATGATAGTACAGGGCAGAAGGTCTCTTCAGTACCTTATTTTGGTCTTGCTATCAAGCCTAGAAGAGGTCTAATTCATGACTCTGTCTCGCACCAGCTATTGCAGAGCTTCTTCCAGCTGCACTTGAAGTACGTGGTGTTGGCCTACATGAGAACCTGGATGCTACACCGGGGATTTGGTCCAGTCTTGCAGATCCACAAAGACCTGCAGCCAAACAGGAATATCTTAACATGCACAAAAATCCGCATGCAGCACGCCTAGCAAATATATATCAACATGCAGAGTAATGCCTGTGTATTTAAATAGGCAGATGCATAAGAGCATGTACAGATTGGTGCATGTACATATTTACTTCTGTACGCAAATTTGTGGTTAAAGTAATTATACCATATTTGCTCAAGCGATACTGTACTGATTTACCCTGGTCTTTACAGTACATCTAGTCTTACAATATATGTTTTATATTGCTTCTTATCAGGATGAGAATGTGCCTGGAGTTCATCGAACTAAAACTATCTGTATACATGGGCACATACATGGATGAACACATGTATATACACATATGTACATAACTATGTATTTCTGGATATCTAAAAGAAGTGCATAATTTCTTAATTTCTTTCTATGACAAGGTTACCCACCCAGTTGACCAAGGGAAGCCAGTCGATCTAATCTTTTTGGATTTCCATAAAGCTTTCGATACTGTCTCTCACAGTATCCTCCTGGACAAAATGTCCAGCATCCAGCTGGATAAACACAGAATGCCATGGGTGAGCAAATGGGTGATGGGTCAGGCTCAAAGGGTTATAGTAAATGGGGTTACATTGGGCTGGCGACCGGTCACCAGCGGGGTTCCACAGGGATCCAACTTAGAGCTAGTGCTCTTTAATGTTTTCATAAATGACTTGGATGCAGGACTGGAAGGTTTGCTATCTAAGTTTGCCAATAACACAAAATTGGGAGGAGCTGTTGACACCCTTGAGGACAGAAAGGCCCTGCAGAGGGATCTGGACAAATTAGAGAGCTGGGCAATCACCAACAGTATGAAGGGCGAGTGCCAGATTCTGCACCTGGGACAGGGCAACCCTGGATGTACATACAGACTGGGGAACAAGAGGCTGGAGAGACGCCCCGCGGAGAGGGATCTGGGGGTTCTGGTCAACAGCAAGTTGAACATGAGCCAACAGCGAGCCCTGGCAGCCAGGAGGGCCAACCGTGTCCCGGGGTGCATCACGCACTGTACTGCCAGCTGGCCGAGGGAGGGGATCGTCCCACTCTGCTCCGCATGACGCTACTGGAGAGCGTCCAGAGGAGAGCCAGGGAGATGGTGAGGGGTTCAGAGGGGAAGCCGTACGAGGAGCGGCTGAAGGCACTTGGTCTGTTCAGCCTGGAGAAGAGGAGACTGAGGGGAGACCTCATCGCGGTCTGCAGCTTCCTCACAAGGGGAAGAGGAGGGGCAGGCGCTGACCTCTTCTCCCTGGCGACCCAGGATAGGACCCGAGGGAACGGCAGGAAGCTACGGCAGGGGAGGGTTAGGCTGGACATTAGGAAAAGGTTCTTCACCCAGAGGGTGGTGGAGCACTGGAACAGGCTGCCCCGGGAGGCAGTCACGGCGCCAAGCCTGACAGCATTCAAGCAGCATTTGGACAATGCCCTCAGCCACATGGTGTGGATTTGGGGGTTGTCCTACGCAGGGACAGGAGTTGGACTCGATGATCCTTGTGGGTCCCTTCCAGCTCAGGACATTCTGTGATTCTATGATATGCTGGTCCTGTCACAGACATATCATGTCTATTTATCTATGTATATATGTATACACCCTTATTCGTCTACAGATACACACATATATTCATGATGATTTTCTTCCTATGGGAATAAAAGCAGAGTCAATTTTTAAAAGGTGGAGTAGTATAAAACAACTGAAATTTTTAATGATAAAATTGTTCTTTTTATAGACTTTTTCTATAAGGAAATTTCCAGCCTTCATTCAATTATGCAGTTGTCCCTTTTTTCTGATATTTCTAATGTTTTCCCAAAGCTGACAATGAAAACAGCTCTCACTTCTAGTCAGTTCCACCCTATATCTCTCGTGCTCTGAGTGGATTTTAATAGATATTTCAGTTACTAGTATCACAAGGGACATAAGCTGCTTTGAAATAAATTTGCTGTTTTCACTATTTTTTAAAGTAAAAAGAAAGAAAAAAAACAAGAGAAAAGAACACTAGATTTGAACTTGATGACTGTTTGGCACATATAAGATAATCGGATTTACACCACTTGGATATGTATCAATTCAGTTATGCCAAAGCCAAGCATTGTACTGCACCCTGCTTTCTTCATTATCTGTTGTCTCTCATGTTTGATTGGAGAAACGTATTTTTTCATTGATGCTATGGCTTTATTCTTCTGCAATGTACTGATGGGATATTGCTATATCTTGCAAAATGTAAGCAAAGTTTTCCTGGTTCCACTTTTTGTTTCTCACTATCCTCTAGTAGGTGTTGGGTTCATGAGAAACAGACTTGTTTTGATGTATTGACACAGCTGTTGAAAAAAAAAAATCAGTTTTTAAAGTAAAATATGACTCAGAGGAGCAAGATGCTGAGCCTTTGAAGCTGGATTCTTATCTTGCTGACATCTGTATAAATCCAGAATGCTTCTTTAGAGACACACCAGGTGAACAGGAAGGTCCTTGGGACTTTTCCTCTCTGCTGGTGTCTTTCTGGGTGACTCTTTATGCAAGACACTTCATGTCTCTGGTTCCCTTCCCACAGTCTATCTATTTTGAGGGTGTTATCCCAGTCTCCATGCTGCTGGTCCAGAGGATATTATGACATATCTGATGGCTCTGTGCAGATGCCCTTGGTGCCCAGGAACATCTTTAAAGGCTTTTGTGTATGCCACCTGAATGGAGATCGTTCACCTGAACAGAGATGTTTTATGTAAAAGAAGCAGTAACCCATACATGCAGTTTCTCCTGCTGTTCTTCTCTTTCATAATGTCTGATACAGCAAGGTCATGCAAAGACCAGGAAGCCCCATGATCTTCAGCTATATCTCTCCCTCCTCCATATAGCAAGAGGAACCACGAATCTGTCCCTGTTCTCTCAAAATCTAGCTGATATTCTCCCCAAAGTAATTGTGTAGGACCTGAAAGCATCGCTCGCTATTACAGGGTGCTCATCCTGAAACTGAAGTGGCTGAAACCCATGCAAAATAATCCCAAAGTGAGTTGAGACTGGAAATGCAGACCAGCTTTTAGCTTGTAAGCAACTGCTGAGCATCAAATCTCCAGTCATGGGAAAAGGGATTGAATCAGCCTGGGGCTTCCCTGTGTTTTCTCCATTCCTGGCCTTTTTGCATCTCCTCTACTCAGCTAAGTCCTTCTTAGGGCTTTTCAGTAAAGACATCAGTGCATGACAGTGGCTCACAACAGACTGTGGATGTAGGCCCAGAGACAATCTCTTCCCCTACCCTAACACTTTTCTCCCATCTTCTACAGAGAATCAAACTTCCCTTCATGTTCACATTTTGAGCAGTCAAGACTGGTCTGCGCATTTTTAAAAGAATAACCACAGTAGGTGGTTATCATACTAGTGGCTCTAAAACAAGGTAAACAAATTATTGTTAAAATAGCTAAAAATGGTATGGGCAGGTCCTCAGACTTTTCCACTTTTAATTAAAAGAAAATTCTTTTATCAGTACTCTTTTCAGGTAGCCTTCCTGCCTTTGGCACAAAATTTCGCCTTTTTTTTTTCCCAGACATTCAATTTATGAAAAAAAATAGTATTCAGGCCAAACATTAACATATCTTTATGAACAAAAGCTGACACAATAATTTCTGGCAATGGAAAATTGTCTTAGCTTCCTCAACAGACCAGTCTCAAAGCTGAACTACATTTCCCAGTATTCAGCTGTTTTCAGTTACATGTTTCATTGCAGTGAATTATGGGAAATGCTGTCTATCCCATGGGTCCAGCCCATGGAGGAGAGTGGGAACATCTAAGCTTCAGTGTCCTTCAGGCTCTGTAGCCACATTTGGTTCTTGGTCAGAGTATTTTGGTATTTGAGTTTTTGACAAATAAAACAAAATGCCATTCCCCTCCCATTTTCCTGAGGAAAAGTTCATTTGTTGTTGTTCTTAATAACTCTTTATAGAAATTTCTTTTTTCTTTTTCCTTACTCTTATCCAGTTGAATAGGAAAATTCCTCAGCACAGGCAGTGCCTCAGGACCAGAAACCCTGAAATGATTAAAGGACAACCCTTTCTTCCTCACCACTTAAATTTGATGGGTTTCTCATGCAACACACCAAGCCTTTTTCTCCAGATCAGCTAAAGCTGAAATATCCCTTTTGTGTGCCACAAGGAGTTTCTGGGCTCACAAGGAACTGTGCAATCTGGTGACAAAATTAGAAGTCACAGAGGGGAAAAAATAACAGAGGCAAAGAATCCCCAGCCCTGGCTGAGCTGGGAGAACTAATCCGCTGCAATTCTGCTGTTTACTCAGAAAAGGAACACAAGGCTTTTTTTTTTTTGCTTTTTTTTTTTTTTTCCTGAGGAAACCAGAGAACAGTTTTAAAAACACCAAACCTTCAGCATTTTCACTTAATTACAGAGTAGGAGTTGGTGAGGGCACAGCATGGCTTCTTTTTTGTGCTGCTGGCTGCATTTTTTGGTGGCTGTTGTTTCATTTTGATGTTTTAGGCTCAGATTTTATTTTGTTTTTTCTGGTTTGCCTTCTATTTTGGACACGTTCTGCAGCAACTCTATCCTTCAGTTTTGGGAATTGTTGGGGCTTTCGTTCAAGCTGTGTGGAGGCTTCATCATCTGAACGCTGCAGAGACTCAATCAACACAGCCTAGGCAGCAGTCGGAGTGTGCACAGGTGCCGAAAAAGGAAGTTAAACACCTAGAATGGGGAAGGGGATCAGTAGAAACACTTAAAATAGAGGGTTTTTCACTTCTTTATCTAATGCTCTTTTTGTATAGGTGTAACTGCAAATACATCCTTGTGCATGTAAGCCTGTCTCGATGTCTTTCCTGCAAGACATGGTTGTATTTCACTAACCTTCAGCTATGCAAAGCCGATACAGAAGGACTTGCCCAGACGCCAGGGAACCAAGTGCCAGAAAAGAAACAGCAGCATCTGCTTACCTTGGGTGCAGAGAGGCTGGGGAGACCTTGGCAGCCTTTGATCTCACATTTGGGCAGGATCTATAAAATTGCAGCAGCTCGGGAAATAATTCAGTACAAGTAGCTTGTAGGCTTTGGACAACGAAGGCCTGCGGCCCTGAGGAGCAGGTCAAAAATTGATTGGTGGTGTGGCAGTCGCTGGTGGTGGTGTAGCCATACTCATCATTCTCAAGTTCTGTAGGATCATTAGCGGAGCTCCCCGTTGGCCTGGAGCAGTGGTGGTTGCTCAGTTAGAATGAACTGCGTTCAACACCCCATTTTCTCCAAATCTGTTGCTTTCTTTTCTCTATCTGTCCAACTCCAAAACAATAAAAAACACAGGGAGGTCAACCAAAACCACCCACAAAACCCACCCTAGATCCTTTCTCTTTGCCCTGCAGATGTATATTTCACCAAGCATCATAGTCCTGGCTTCCTCCCAGCAGAATGACCCCTGAAATCCAAAACTTAAAATACTTTCTTAAAAAAATAACAATAAAAACATATTTGTACAGGCAACTTACATGCCCCTTGGAAGAAAATCCTTTCTTAGAGACTTGTAGTTGTCCAAGAGCTTTAGACTTTTATTTGTTTTTGCTCTTCAATAAAAAAGAACGAGAAAGAGTAAGAAAAAAAATCCAAAGGCTTTCAATCCCATCAGATGTTTTTGTTAAATATGGGGATGTTTTAAATGTCTTAATAACAAGTCTGCGTCTTGAATTCTTGGAGTCTTGAGGAAACTACCTAGCTAAGTGGAAATGTAAATAAAGGCCATTTGCAGCTAACCAAATGAATAATGGCATTTTGCATTACCCAGCAATCCCAGATAGCTAGGCCTGGCTATTACCACCCTCTTTGATGGCTCAGCCAGACCACAGAGTCCCCCGTGAGCCCAGAGCCATCCCTTCTACTGCGGTTACAACAGCCTCCCAAAGATGATGGTAGCTGGCAGTTTATTTCACACAGCCATCAAGTGCTCCAGTGGCAAAGTATAGCAGAGCCCCTCCAGCTGGGCTTCAGGATGAAAGAACTCCATGGTTCCAGGATGTGCCTTTTCCCAGTTACTCCCTTTTGTGGTCCTGTCGCACCAACCACACTCCATACTGTTGCACTTATTCTTTTCTTGTCCAGCAACAGCTTGAGAGGGAGAAAGGGGAAAGAAGAAGGAGAAAGGGGAAAGAAGAGGGAAAGAGGAACAGATCCAAAGCATTTTTTTTCCTTTCCATAAGGCTCATTGCTTCCAGCAATGAACATTAATGTAATAAACAGCTCATGCAGGGCCCCAGTCAGTTCCCACAGCTGTTTCCAGACGTGTTAGTTTGCTGACCTCAAGAAACAGCCTGGTAGTAGGTTCAAAGTGATGATGAGCATGTTAATGTTTGTATTATGACTATTAATAATACTACTGTTTTAGTTGCCTAAAGACCAGAACCCATTCTGCCAGGCAATGTACAAGCTGCAAGGACCACATTCTGGTCATCTGCCCTACGCACAACTTGGCTACTATGGCACCTAAGGGCGAGAGAGCAATTCAGCCAGTGGGATGACTTTACTTAATGTCAGGCCACAGGCTATACTAACTGCTGATCAACAGCAGTAAATAGACACATCCAGAGGGTGCTGCTGTCATGGCTGGACCAGGTGGGATCCATCAGTCTATGAAGCCCATCTATTCCAATTGACTGCATCAGGAGTACCAGTAAATACCTGATATCGGACTCTTAATGTTTAGATAACTGAAGTTAGGTAAGACGAATCCCACCATTTCTATCCAGGACTGCCAGACCCTGGCTTCTCCACAGCCACTGGAGAGGAATGGATGTGACTCTGTAGCAGGTAGATTGATACAGCTGTCAGGAAAAAAAAACCATGTGGTTCTAGAGAGCCTGCAGTCTCAAAAGACACAAAAAGCAAAAGGATGGAGAAGAAAGGGAGGTGACATATTTTGCTTAAAGTCAGTGTGACAGCTGAGACAGGAAGAGAATCCAGACGAAGGCACATCAGACATGATGAAGATAGCCAGTTTTCAGTAACTCCTCTAGAAAAATATACAACATCCATTAATTCTTCCAAATACATCTTCCACATAGAAAAAGATGCCAGTTATGCGATGTCCAGGAAGATATTTGTCTGCATCCTTGGAATGACAGTCTGAGAACATTCAGCTAAATTTCACCCTCCCATCCTAAGCACCTCCACTGTATTGAAAAGGGATTGTTTAGGCTGTGAATGAGGTGAGGATTTGTCCCATAAGCCAGTCAAACCCAGGCAAACAATATCGCTTTATTGGATCAGGTATTCCTAACACTTCACCTTCCAAAGGGATTCTAGCCTAATTTTAGACACCTGCATGTTCTCACCTAGTATAAGCTATGCATCTCAGCGTCCATTGTAATGAGCAGGGCTATATCCACGAGGCAGTTCATCCCAGGACGGTTGTTTAAATTCAATGAGATGAAATTAATAACCTCCATAAGGAATCTATTAGTCTTCACTCACCCTAGAGGAGACTGAATGATGAACTGGGGCTAGAGAAAGTCCCTTTGTTAGACCAACAAGTCTAACTGTGAGCCACCTGCATCAGCATGTTTTAATGGCACCATAACCACTCCCTGTTGCCTCTTCAATAGCTTGTCGTATGCCTGGAAAAAGTACTTCATGTCTCAAGACCTTGAAGGTAACTTTCTCATCTGACTGGCTTCACTTGTTCAACCTGAATGTCTGGAGGAACAAAAATAATAAGCTATGTTCATTTCTGTCCAAAATCTCCCTGAGCCAGGGTAAAGCTGTTGATGGATAAGCTTTCTGCATAAGCTTGAAAGACTAGAAAACTGGGAGTTCAATACTGGTCAACACAAAAATGCTGTGACCTAACTGTCTAACACATACTGAGCATCTGTGTCAATGAGACAGAAGGTCTGAGAGCATCTGATGTAATTAACTGTGTGTACCTGGAAACCTGCAAGTGTGACAGAGTAATAACTGGGTAGGAAAAGGCAGAACTGATGCATGGTTAAGAAAGGCAGCCAAAGAGGGGATGCAGGCTAGACAGAGGGTAGAATTGTGCTTCCTAATGGGCTGCCATAACATATGATTCATGCAAAAGAACGAGTTTTTCAGGAAAATAAAAATCCATCCATAGAAAGAAGTAGTTCATATCAAGTTTACTATTTGATTAAGCTGGGGATTTTCTTACTACTTGCTGTTTTTCTGAATCCGAATCTGAATTCTCTCAGTGCCAGGAGGCACACAAGGCGCGAACATCGTTCTTCCACTTCGATCGGTCCGCGGCTGCGTGCTCTGGAGTCCCAAGGGCCACGGCGCAGTCTTCCGTCGGTTTCCCCCTCAGGACATGACCGATCCAGCTCCATCTCCTCCTCCTCACTTCGTTACCGATTTTCTCCATCCCCGCCATTTCTGATGCTCGTCGTTTCTGCAACTTTTTATTTTTTTTCCGGGAGGAGGTAGTTGGCCTCCTGCCCAACCCCCATGACTTGGAGGGCCAGTGGTTTTTCTGTCAGGGTGGCCTTCCCTTAGGCTGCGTTGATTCGCGGCACCTTCTTCAATTTTATCCGGTGCTCCCTCCAGAGAGGGATCCCCTATCCACCACCCAGGGGACGCGCCTTCTAGCCGTGCAGCCCCAGCCGAAGGCTTGCTGTTTTTCACCAAGAAAGAAATCTGAGTGGCAAATCACAAATTGAGCTGTGTGGCTGAACAAAGCTGAGTTGAGGTCCTTTAAGAGATGGGATTAAACGCATCCTCTGAAGCAGCTGGAAAATGAACAACCATATTGTGCAGTAGCAGAGGTGCTGGTACTCAACTCAGTACAGATCAGTACCCTGATCTGCGTGGAAGGTCAGTAGTGAGCAGTGGCAGCATCAGAGTTTTCAGGAAATAACCAACATTTTCACAAACCCTAGGGTGAACTAGATTAAAGCCTCTTGATGGTGCAGAACATAAGGACTTGAATTATGGGAGACTAAAGTATTGTTTCAAGTCCTGCCTCCACCTAAGGAGGGAGGTAACTGGCATGTGTGAGATGGATGGGGTGAAAGTTATCATGGTGCCAAAGGGAAGGCATGCCCTTCCTTCTGTAAAGCCTAAAAAGAATAGAGCTCTTCTCTCACTCACTAAGCTAGACTCAGGAGGAAAAAAAAAAGAGGTAGAAAAAGAAAAGAAAAGAAAAGAAAAGAAAAGAAAAGAAAAGAAAAGAAAAGAAAAGAAAAGAAAAGAAAAGAAAAGAAAAGAAAAGAAAAGAAAAGAAAAGAAAAGAAAAGAAAAGAAAAGAAAAGAAAAGAAAAGAAAAGAAAAGAAAAGAAAAGAAAAGAAAAGAAAAAAGAGAAAAGAAAAGAAAAGAGGAAAAGAGAAAAACAGCAGTACTACTTTGCAGCTTCTAAGCTAGGGTCACCTAGTATCAGCTTGATCCACCATAATTGATGCAAATCCCGCTGTTGATTTTGATGGACATTGATGACATCATACTGGAGGAGAGAGATTCCTCTGTGATGAGGGACGTATCCACTTTAAGACTCAACACAGCACTTCATGGATTGCCTAGCAAACAGAACTAGACATCCACTTGAGGCACAGCCTTCTCCTTAGACATGACTGAGGTTTAACCAACGCCGCAGAAAAGCAGGGGAGATAAAGAGGAGCTGGATGTCACAGTTCCAGCCTCCTGAATGCCATTTAAGAGAGCCTCAGATTCTAGTGCCATAACCCAGGCACAAGACTTGCATTTGCTAGCACACACACATAAAACCACACTCCAAAAGAGGCTGGGGTTGTACCTATGTCATTACAGCAATTGCAGGCACAAAGCAGGGACCTAAAGTATAGGTGGCTTTTTTTGCAGCATAGTAAACTGCTGTCCCTTCTAATCAAATGTAATAAAAGCAGTCATTTGTGTGAGAAGATTTTTCAAAATTTAAGCCCTTAAATTCTCATCTCATAAACCAGTATCGCAATGCCCCACATAGATTCCTAGTTCTTATAATTACTAAAATTATGGCCTACCTTGGACTGTACAAATGCAGAGTAAGGGGAAAAAGAACTAAAAGAGAACTATTGCCCACCCCCAAAGATCAGCTAGATCACAGGGAACTCTACCAGTAGCCAAGCTGTCCTCTCCTTAAACATTTCTAGATGGGTACCTCACAGCCTTGTCCACAGAAGGCTGATACCAGAACAGACAAGAAGATATTGAAGGAACATAATGCTACCTGCTTATACAGTGCAGAAATACTGATATGAAGGGAACTACAAGGACAGTAAAGGTCCATCTGGCAAGAGTAAGAGGAGCAGAACTGAGCCCTTCACTGAGAATCCAGCCCAGATTAGGTGTCCAAGTCTAAAACGTTGGCTAATAGTACTTGGAGGTCACTAAAGCAGTCAGAATTTAACTTGGCGTTGCAACTAATAACAGAATTCTGATAATATAGACATAAAATCAATTGTTCCCACCCCCCCACCCTGCAGGAGGTTATATCACTTTACCCCTTGCTCCTGACAGTATCCATATGCCATAAATGAGTTTGCTCCCCTTAAAATCAGGTCCTTGACAATTGTGCCTTTGTGTCTAGTGGAGCTACCACTGGAATAATATTTCTGCCTACATGGGACAGGACACTGGCTTCTGGTTTCAGTGCTGTTTGCTTTGTGAGGCTCTGCTGGGTGACTGGCCCCATTGTTCAATATTGAGGCGGATAGTCTGAGTCACTTCTTGTAGAAAATCTGTTTTCTATAAAGAACTGACAACCCCATGAGTCATTTACCTTTGTTACCAGTTGGAACCAAAGGCATGATGGAGGACAGGGTACTGAAAGCAGAAACTGGCTTCCTCTGGGAGATAGTGAATTTGATCTTCAGCACAGCCCAAACAAGAGGAGCTCCAGAAAGGACACACACAAGCCCTCTGCTAATGGACTAGATTTGGGCTAGGAGTTTCTTCTGGCCCAAAAATAAAGAAAAGAGCTATTACGAATTGCTAGGGGAAAACATGCCTCAGGGACAGCCCTAAAACACTAACCAGGCCATGGGTGTAACCCCATTTCCCGCAGGGATTAGCTTGTACTTGTCACCTTCAATTACTCCACGGAGGTCATAATCAGACGAACAGACTTCTTAAATGTCATGTGTCATGTCATGTGTCCAGCATGACACTCTGAACTGGCTCCTATCTCACTGTCTTCTCTAGCTAGTCTGGGACATCGTACATTTACAGAGCAGAACCCCAGTTTCTCTTCCACTCCATGATCATATGTGTCCAATTCCAATTTGATCTACTGGATCCAGTGCTTGAAGTCCTGGAGTGGAGGCATTGCACAGTTGGCCTTGACCCACAGCCTGTCATCTGGCTTTCCTTGCATCTGCAGCCTGACCTTGCAAAGACCCCAAATCCCGCTATGACATGGCCTAACATGGTGAACACGCCCCCAGCTCCCCACACATGTTCCTACTATGAGCTGTCCTGCAGAGGATCTCGCCTTAGGACGTCTGCTCTTCAAAAAGATGCTCGTGCCACACCAGTAATAAGTGATTACACCTTTGTTCACATATTGATCCAGCTACTTTGGCCAAGATTTGAAGAAATCGTAAGTGAGGGCTGCCTATTTTCCACTCTTCTTTGCTTAATCCTCACCTATCTGGTTGGACATGAACAGATCCAGAGCCTGCACAGACCACTCCGGGTTGTTTGGACGTTATCCCTTCTTCTTCCTCTAAATCATAGACATGCAATCCAGGACAAAGTCTTAATGAATTTCTGTCAACAAAAGGGATCTAAAAACATTCCTGCTGCAACATCCTCCTGATTTCTCAGCTCTGCACTGAGCTCTGGGAGAAATGCTATCTGACCGCCTGAACATGGAAATGCCTGCATTCACAGTCTGGGTCTGGATGGGATTCCCTTTGTGGCTTCAGAAAACCCCTGTCTGAGAAAAGATAATAACTGGAGAAGAGCCCAAGCCACAGAACTGGGATCTGGACTCATCTGCTTAGATCTGTTCATCAACTCCCTCCTGCAGGAGCAAAACTGCTGCAAGGCACCTGCTGAATGAAACTGATGCTTGGCACAGAGAGTAACAGCCTTGCAATGATTAAAGCCAGTTGCGCTCAGCCACAGAGGAAATCAAACTGCGTCCATGGCCTTTGGGGGTTGATTTCATACGACGTGAACTCTCAGCCTTGCTAAGTCGGTCTCCTGGTCTCCTAAGGACATGGGGCTATGTGCTCTGACTGTGACTTGATGCATGTAGGAACACCTCTCTGTCCCCTTGCTGCATCCCCTCACAGCTTTTACCCCATATGCCAACAGCAGCTAAACTTGAGATAAGCTCCCGCAAGTTTCTACAGGGCTTAATGAAAATCAGCATCTGAATAGAGCCAAGAGGCTTGACAACTTCTCCCATCTAGAGAAAAACTGTGATGAGATCTCCAACTTTATTAATGACCAGCAAGAACACATGGAGAAAGATTTATGAAGGCTCCAACTACGATAAATCGGTATTCTTGACTGGAAGAATCCACTCCCAGCCCCAGAGGAGCCTCTGGTGCTCTATAAGGTAGAAGCTCACATGCGGCCTCCTGTATGAAAATAATCAACCAGCCTTGAAACACACTGGAGAGCAGACATCCTGGTTTCCACTGCACATAAAATGGCTTTATTTTGTATGTGTGGGGCAATTTTTTTGGTCATCTAGGGTTTTTGAGCTGTGAGACCACTAGTGACACATTTTCAGGCATTTTCCTTGAATCCTTGAAAGGTGAAAGATCTTTTTAGCTAAAAGAAGGCTTATTTTTAATAAAAGCAAACAGAAGGGGAGGCTGGGGGAGATAAAGTGGCTATGTACACGCCTAACGCAGAGTCCAGGATTTGAACAAAGCTAGGATTAACCAATTTGCTCTTAGTGAATTTCCACCATTCACTGCCAATTCTGCCTTGAAATAAAGGTCATTACAAGCACGGACAAGTATGACACTCTTCTCCCCAGAAGACGTATAACTGGATTTCTGTGGCGTATGCTTAGCACTCTGTGAGAAGATCAACTTCTGCAGAAAACATTAAAGAACTATCAAGGAGCAAGAAATTCCTGTAAACTTTTCCATAAAAATATTTCTCAGGATATGAGCCAGCTGCAAAATTGAGCACTGAAGAGATAACCTTTTGGAGATGTCAAATATGTTGTCCCCAGAAAGGGATTTCATGTTCCCGATGATGACAACCTTTTGCTATCAGATGAGATAACTCCTCTGTGCCTGAGTTGTAGAAACTGTAGAAGAAGAATTAATAAGGGCTGGCATTCATCTTTAAAAGGGGAAGAAGTGCTTGGATGGTACGGCCATTTTCAGGCTGAGATAAAAGCTGGATTGTGAGTTATATGAGCAACATAGAATTATACACAACAACATATACCAGGGAGTGGATTGTGTGTGCCTCTGTGTAATTTACTGCCATCTCATTGATGTGGTCAGATTGGAGTATTATTGTAGGCATATTACAAATCTTTGCTGGCTTTAAGGAAAGGAAACATTTACATTGGCCAGACATTTGGGATAATAAATCAAAAACTCAGCAATCCATTAAAACAATGTAGATAGGAACCTGAAGGCAGATTTCTGGACAAATTTCAGAGCCCCTGTTAGAGACAAATTAAGCAACAGAAAGGCAGGGAACTTGAGATACTGATGGTGTTATTTCAAAGCCTTCTTTGAATGGACAAAAACGATCTTCTCTCGCTGTGGCTGGGTGCGGAGGCTGTCCTGCCGCCTGCTGAGTTCCTGTCCTGCAAAACAACAGGGATGAGACCCCCCCAAATAGCAGAGAGTCTCTTTCACCCTTTTCCATGCTCTGCCCATTGCAGTAGGATCCAGGAAAAGTCAGGTGAACAGGGATTTCGGATCGTGTAGGATAGCATTGTCATGAAATTCAATGTGCACCTGGCCAGAAGGATTCAAGGAACATATGAGGGAGCTTTTGGCCATCATTTACATGGCCTACAGCATGTACCAGGTGTGCCATGACCACAGCAGAGAGATCTGTCCAAAAGTCTTGAGTGAGATGGCCTTGAGATGGGGGAAAGGGAAGCCCAGACTCCCACCGGGTGACTTGATAAAGTCTTGCATGTGCCAAAATGCACAGCCAAGCCAGGCCATTCAGAAGGGGCCCTCCACTGCAGCTCTGGTGAAACAGGAGAAGATGGACCAGCAGCTCTCCATGGCAGTGCTGTGATTGGGATTTTTGGCCCAAAAACCCAACACCGCCTGCGCCTGTGTCTGCGTAATCGGAAATCATTCTGAGAGAGGACAGTGGTACAAGAGAGCTTGTCCGTTTGAAGTCTGACCTTATAAATGATTTGCAATGAACCTGGACCATTTTTTACACCCTCCAGGCCAATGTTTTGAGGCCCCAGGAACTGACAGTGGAAATTACATGACTGATTTGTTGGAGATTCTCATGGTCATTATTTTTAGATCATCTGTGTGTGGTGCAGTCTTTACCTCAGTTTAGTATGAGTCAGTTGGAATCAACTACTCCATTATGTTATACAAAAGCTCTTATTTTCTCTCAAAACTCTGGCAACGAACGTACCAGAGTGCTGTCAGCTTCCTTGGCTCTAAGTGATAACTGAACTACATAGTGCCAGAAATAAAATGCATTACAAAAATGTGCTCAGGGTAAGAAAGGAGCTATAAAAAGTTTTGTAGGTACAACACATGGCACTGCAGCAGACTGGAAATAGATGGGGCTTTTAAGCTGAACAGGTAGACAGGAGCTACAGAGGTGCCAGAAAGAGTGATGCTACTGTTAAAAGAAACCAAAGGCCACATGCAGTTGAAGCTCAGTTGTTAAAACTCAGTGTTTCCAATGCTGAGTTAAAATCAATAAGAGGAGTACATAAGGTAAATGCTTAAATCAGTTATAAACTGGGTAACAGTACTTGGGGAATAACACTTATTATTAATCTGTTAAGCTCTTGATCTCCTCACAGAGGGTAATTATCAGAAATGCAAAAAGATTAAAGCAATTGAGGAAGAATTTGAGGATGTTTTTCTGAGAATAATTTCCCAGCACACTGGAATGCCACTTGCTGATTGATGCTTTTTGAAGGGTTCCTATTACCAAAGGGCAGAGTCTAGAAGAGGACTTCGATGACTTTGTTGCCCTGAGAATCACAGCAAGAACAGAAAAATCAACAGTGTTGATAAGATCACTGGTCCTTGTCAGGATAAAAAAAAAAAAAAGAAACAAAGAAAAAAAAGGAAGGAAGGAAGGAAAGAAGGAAGGAAGGAAAAGAAAGAAAGAAAGAGAAAGGAAGAAAGAAAAAGAAAGAAAAAGAAAGAAAAAGAAAGAAAGAAAGAGAAATAAAGAAAGAAAAAAGAAAGAGGGAGCTAGAACCTTGTGCTTATGAATAGGTTCCAAGGAAACTAAATAAATATGAATAAAGGGGAAAAATCTATTATTTAGAGGAAAGGAAATTCTGGGAGGAAATGTTTCTCTTTTTTTTCTGCTTGATGTAGAACAAAACTCTGATCTGCATTTATCACTGTTAAGTTACAGAATGTCTCTACTGAAGTATGACATCTCTTGACATTTGTTCAACAGAAAATGAGGGGGAAAAAAGTGCTCTTAGAAAGTGATGGCAGGCTCACAGGGGACGTGCGGATGTACAGAGCAATATCTCCATGTATTTGAAGTCCTAGGATCTGCCACCACTTCCCAGAGGCTACAGTGTGAAACAACAGGAACATCTGTGATGTCCCATGAGACAGCCCTCATAGCCACATGAAGACTTTTGCCATAGTAAAAGTAGGAAAAAAATTGGGCCCTCAGTGGACAAACCGGACAGAAAGTCTTTTAGCTGATGAAACAAAATAGGAGTTATTCATTTTTGACCAGGAAAAATGTAAAATCCAATAAAGCCTTTTGCTATGATAGTCTGTTAGCTGGGAATGAGTTCAGGGCAGCTCTGGGTGTTCTGGCGCTGGATGGTGTTGAATTTGTGGTGAGATGGAGATTAGCTTCGGCTGATTTGACTTCAAAGACTTCAAAGATGAAATGTCAGGTAAGGCATTGCAATGCCAAAAGATGTGACCATAATGATCTTATGTATATATAAGTGGCACAAATGTCAAGAAATTGATGTTTAGCCAATACCAAGAGATATATAATAACCTGTCAAATGAATTCAAAGGAATATGGAAATGCTTTGTAGTATAAAAAAACCTGTTGTAATAATAGTGCTTTGTCATTCCCCTGGACACAAGTCCTTTAACTCTTCTGATTTCTTTCTTCTGTTGGGAAAAGGAGGCTGAGTTATGTAAAAAAAAAAAAAAATGTTGCCAGCAAGACTTTTCCTCTTTATGACTATTTCTTTGTTTTTGCTCATAATGAATATTCCTGCTCTTCATTTCTGCTTAACTAAGTCCAGGTCTATAATGCTTTTACTACCCAGAGTCAAATCTAAAAAAGGAAACCTCTCCCAGTCCCACACAGCACAGAATTGCTTTTTTTGCCCAGATAAAATTCATTCAAAAGAAAAACAATATTTTTGAGTCCTAGGACCTGGTACAAAAAGCACTTACCATCACCAGACCAGAGTGTTCAAGGTGCCACAAGGGAGCTGCAAGAGGAGATACAGGTTTACGTCGCAGCCCATCACACCTCAGCAATTACTTGAACACTGAGAATTTCTAGTTACTTTGGTTAATGATATCGTCATAAGGAGCTGCAATTCTAAATCATATTAATTTGAATTGTCAGTTATTGTTATGTCAGGCTGGAAAAGGCAGATGCCGGGAATTGTTCCTTTCACAGACTCTGGCAGAATCCAGCTGGAATGACCTATTCCATTAGGCACAGCTCATGTTGTGCAATGTAGAAGAGGTGAAACTCAGACCAGTCAAGGTGACCTCTGCCAGACATTTTGGCTTTGTTTCTGGAATAATTCAGATAAATACATGTCTGAGAACAGAATTTCTACCTGCAAAAGCAGCGCATTGCATAGAATAAAAGATGAACCGTTAGACTCAGTAGCAATGAACACAGTTAACTCTTGCAAGATCACACGTAAAAAGGAAACTTATCTCAGTGTGTAAGCAAGAGAGGATATTTTAACAGCCTGCTTCAGATCTGGAAATATCTTGGGACCTTTCTATTGGTTGGGAGGGAGCCTAGCTTAGACTAAACACTTATTTAGACCCTCCACATGGATCTTGAAAGATTTTCAGGCACTTAAAGATTCAGGCCGTTCTCAGCAGAGGAGGAAAATGGAAATAGTTTCAAGAGGACCTATCTTAAGAAGGGAAGGGTTTTGCCCAACTTCTAAGTAGCTAAAAAGTAAGAGAGAACACTTTTGAAACTCCATGAATGCTTCTAACTTTGAGCCACAAATGTGGGCTCTTCTGGGTGTTGCATGGTCTTGCCGCAGCCTGAAAAAGAGCCAAGATCTGTTGTACACAATTAGCCACCAGCCCTTTAACTATTTTCAGAGGGGCACACTCACTCAAATAAGCCCTACTGAGCTCATCACTAGGCCTGGACCTAGCAGTTCTGGATCCAACTATATTGCAGAGTATTTGCAGTGTGCCCAAGCTCCATGAACTGGCTTCTCCATTTGCCAAAAAATGGGGACTGATTTAGTCTTTTTAACCATTCACACAGCAGTTCCTTTATCATTCCTCTGCTCCATTTAAAGAGAGGTGGTCCATATCTTTTTCCCAGAAAAGTTGCCAAAAACATGAGCTGTTCATTTCTAAGAAGAATAAACTCTCCCTGGACAGCTGTTAACAACCATCTCTTAGAGTGTCTGATGCCTTTTTTGTCCTTTTTCTTTAAGCCCTTGGGTTTGACCAACTCTGCTGCCCAGTCTTAAAGATGTCTCTGTTTCCCATAACTCTTAAACAATATCTTAGAACAGATTCTCGGCTGAACTAAACCAGTTTATCTCCACTGACCTCAAAAGGACTAAGCTAATAGATACAGCTGAACACCTCTATCTCATCCAAAAGGTTCTCCTGATTTACACCCACAAAGATCTGAATCAATATCTCTCAAACACCTGCATTGCTTTTGTGATAGATCTTTGGCTGCTCTTAAAGTTCAGCATCCTCTAGAAGCATTTCCTAGTAAACCCGGCCAGCAGCACTGGGTCAGAAAGAAAATCAAGGCTAATCTTGAAAACAAGTACCTTTAATGGAATTAATTTGGGAGTGTTTTCTGTAGAGAAGTCCAAAATTCCTCATCTTTCTCAAAACTCTTTTCCAGGTCTTTTTTTTCCCCTGCAGATATTCTCGGATATCTACAGGCAATATTCCTTAGTAAAACACTGCATATACAAGCAACTAACCCAGCTACCCCTTTGCACTCCCCTTCTTAATTGGGGCACAGGTACAAAGTCCATTGACTTTATCAGGATCCTGTCTTGGAACCCTTGAGTTATCAGCCTTTTGATTAATCCTGCCCAGCATCCATTTTCCCTCTTATATAGCAAACCTGCATTGACTTAGAGACTTTTGCATCTTGGATATAGAAGCAAGCAAGGAATGGAGGGATGACAGGAGAGAAGAAGGGCAAAATACCAACAGTTTTGCATCCCATTGGGCTTTGGTTTTAGTGCTGATATATTTGAAGTGTGAAATTCTTTCTGAAGTTAATAGCATCTGTTTCTGTGGCACCTCTCTCTCATCCAGGGCTGTTCTTCATTTCCACTTCAGCTTCACAGGAATGCCCCCGTAGAAATGCCTTTCTCTTTCTCCTGTTTGCTAATGACAGTGCTAAATAAACAAAGGAATACATCAATCACTGTGATCAGCTACTTGGACCAATCATTCCAGTATCCTGCTTCAGCCGTTGTCATATCAAGCACTTTATGACAAATATCCAGTTTGGCTGAAAGTTAGAATGTCTATCAGAAAAAAAAAATAAGGAAGCTACATCATTTTTTACCCAAAAGAGCTCTGGATGTCACACAAAAGAGAAAAAAATCTATTTTGATGTAAGATGCAGCTTGACAAATTCCTGTGGAAGTTTAAATTACAAGCTACAGTATCATCTCTGAAGTCAGTGAGCCAGGAGGCTCCTTCTAATCATGAGTTTGAAGCAGGTGAAAATCTCCACAGATCTTGGTGGCAATCAGTTTTATTCCACGGCAGGAAGAACGATTTCTGGCCTCACACCAACCAAGCTCCGCAGCAGTACTCAAGTTTCCGAGGATTAAAATGTTCCTTTGATTGCATCTGAAATCCTCTTAGAGAAGCAGAATTGCAGGGATGAAAAATAAAAGTATCCTATCCATTCCTCTGCAGGGCCATATCCTCATATCCTAGGCTTGAGACAAGAACTTGAGAGAGCAATGTCTAAGGCTTGGCTCTGCCAAAGACATGACCAAGGTCTGGAGGTTAGCGAGAGTTAGTCCCAGGACAAACCTTTCAGGTCCAAAGCTAGGAAGTGACATTTCCTCTGCACAACGCAGCTGTCATCCCCGTCAATGAATGATGTGTGCGAAAGGCATCAGCACCAGGGTACTTTGAGGGGTAGCTTGCTTTCTCTTATGAGGTCTCCTGTTAGGACTTTGCCGCAGCTAAGACTATGCCTGGGCCTCCTCACACAGCTGATCATGCATCACACTGTGCTGACACGTCAAGTCCAGGGAGGGATCACAAGCCAGAAGAAGGGCTGTGGTGCAACCCCGTGAGACAGGAGTCAAATTGTATGAGTCCTGGCACAAGATCTCTTCAAGTTTAATACAGACCAGGCAAATTTCTTCTCACTTAACTCCAATCTTTGGCACTGTAGCTACCTACAGCTATTCTGGGGCAGAAATAGTCACTGTAAGGAATGATTCATCCAACCAAGAAGTGTACAGTGATATTTTTAGGAATTGACGGGGGAGCTTGCCTGGCCTCAGTCTTCTGCTCCTGAAGGATTTCATCTCCTCCTGTCATGTCTTCAGTCTGCTAACACAGCGTAGATGTCTTGGATCCCAGAGAGATCTCAGACAGCACAAGGTTCCTACACATCATCAGTTCAATCCCCCTCTAGATGTCTGCATTAGATGAGCTTCTCTCTAGAAGGCTCTGTTTTTCTCCATTGACAACAAAAGAAAGGGAAGTGCAACTTGTTCAAATGGAGACATCTACTTTACAGGCATCTAACATTAGCTGTGAAGGATCTTAGCACTATCTTCAATGTAGTTTCCAAGGCTAGGAACTTAGGAGCATCCAACCTGAGCCAGGTCCATTCAGCTGCTGAAAAAAATGGTTTTATTTTCCCCATGGGGACTTACTCCTAGCCACAGGTCCCAGGCCTCCGCCTGTATTCTTCTGCAGTGATTCAGATGGAGAATTGACCTGATTGAAAGTGATTAGCAATTTGTGTGACTTCATAAGGAATGATTTGGAAATGCACGGCTGGGGGTAGAGAGGAAGGCAGGACTTTTATTTGCAGTAATTGCTCGAACAATTACTGCAATAAAAAATAAAATTGCAAATAAAAATTTGCTTTATAGCAAATTAGAAAGCAGAGCTTAAGCATGTGCTGTTGGTTAAGATCAGTCTCTGAAGACAATTCAATAGGATAGTTTTCTGAGTTTCTGCTTGAACAAGGAATCCCAGGATCTTCCCTTCCCTGTAGTTCACGGAGTGGCCTGTCTCCCATCAGGTGGCAAAATAGCATTCCCCCTCTCCAAGCTCCTGAGAAGAGCGGGCCTCCTTGGCCGATGATTCACCTCAGAGAGTTGCCAAGAGATAAGATGCGGGCAGGAGGGAAAGAAAGGGGGAGGAAGCTATGAGAGGGATAGTTTGAAGAGAGAAGAAAACAATAAGGCAAATGCACATCCCACACAGACCTTCTTGAGCCAACCTACAGTACCAGAACGCCGTGTCACGGGGCATCTTCCAAGCAGAAGAGAATATATGAAGTCATGTGGTGGGGAGAGGCGAGGTGACACCATAGCTGCACCTAACACCTGGGGCAGCATGCATCTTTGTTCAAGGCTATATACAGATCGCATGAACGGCCCTCTCCACAAAACTATCTTTCTGTCTTCAGTTTATAAAGCACTTTCAGCTGGGGTAGGCCACAGACTACCCAGAGAGTTTAAAGTCAATAGAACCACTAGATGGTTAGTATATTATTAAATACTTATATATTAAAATTTATTAATTTGCAACAACGTGGAACAACCGAGATAAACTGTGGATGTGGGGTTCACATAAGCATCAATATAGTGAAGAAAAATGAAAAAAAAAAAGTTTGTTTGCGCATGTCCTCAGTTTTAAAACTGGTACCAGCTTGAAGAGGCATGAAATTGTGCTAAATGTTCTCTGACCGCATACAATGGACCACCAAGGTCTTCATGATGGAGGATGTGGAATTTCTAGTCAAGCCACTTAATGTAAAACAGCTCCATAAAGTGAAAAAACAATAATATCGTATCTCTGACAGTGGCCAGAAACAGATGCCTACAGGAAACTGTGGAAATAAGGTGAGCACAAGATGAAAGTCTGAAGCTCAGGAGCTTCCTAAGCTGGATGTGGTGTCTTTCTGTTTAACAGCCCCACATTATTTTTACCTTCCCTAGGTTTGTCTACCTGTTGAAACCTTTTAAACATTTTGCATTCACACTGTCTTCGACAACAAGTTTCATAGCTTAGCTATGCTTCATATGAAAAATTATCTCCTTTGGCTTCTTCTGAACCTGCTAGCCAGCACTTTTATTTGACTGCAGAAGTGCTGGTAGTGCAAAACACAATGAGGAATAGTGCCCTAGTCACCTTCCTCATGCCAGTCAGGATTTTATTAGCCTGCTGGAGCAGGTTCAAGCACATTGCATTCCACACCTTGCCCAACTTTCCACCACCTAGCTGGCTCACAGGCAGGTTTTGTGAGTATATTTCATGGTATCCTAATAAACCCGTCACACTCAGGTGCAAGGAAACCCCTGGTTCTCTGAAGGGTGCTTTCTAGCTGGGACTGAGACTATGTTTGCAGAAATCCAATATGGAAAGTCAGGGGATGAGGGCTTGAGAACAGTTTTGGGTCTTGGCTGTGAGAACAGAAATAGCCATGACTGGAAAAGGCAGGACAACTCATTTATGGCCAGATCTTCATCTCTTTGAGCTCACCATAAAACTCCCACTGACCTGAGTGCTGAACAAAAGTAATCTGAATTTCAAAAGTGTGCATGGATTTGATTTAGAGCAGGAATTCTGTCCTCATAAAAAATTATGGCAATATCTCAAGTTCTTGCCCCCCTTTTCCCTGTTAGTCTCACCACATCAGTGGCTGGACTGCAGGGTCCCACTTCAGTGGGTGGAGGTTATTTTTCAGATGTCAGATACATTAAAACTTCTCATCTTGTGCTATGAAATCAATGATGCGATAAATTTATTTAGACTCTTTCTGTGGCTGGAGGGAAGGAAACTGGATGAAAGAAGAAAACAGGACTCTCTCTTGTTTTGTTTTGCGGTCATTGAGGGTTTTGTGCTTATTTTATACTACCTTTCAAGATTTTGATACAAAATGTTGAAATGTACAGATAGTTCATACAAAGCACATGTTTAGATAAAAGAACATACTGAATTTTTCTTTCCCTATCCTTAGTCTCTCTTCCCACTGTGGAAAGTAAGAGCCGAAGGATATTAGTTAGTAGCACACCAACACACACGCCAAGGCAGGCTAAAATGCTCACCCCTTTTTAACACCCATTTCAATGCCTGAATGCCAAATACCACATTTCCAAACATGCAGAAATCTCATGGAGGCCCTTTCTTGCAGGATCAAAGTTGGAGGAAGAACTTTGGCTTCAATCCTGTGTCCTGAAACAGGAGCTGCCATTGCTTTGGTACTTTCTGCATGTCTTGAACGGAGTTCATGCCACTTAGGATAAGAGGAGGTCTGGATATCAGTTCTGGGACAATATCCTCTGTTTTGCTGCCTGCTGGGTCTTATAGTTTCAGCAGAAGTTCATCAAACTCGAGATGTTTGGAACAAATGATGCTGGACTCAGTGAATGTTGCTTGGTTAGAAAATGTCTTTGCATTTTCTGTTCTCATTAGGACAGCCTTCCTCTACCAAGCAAATACTCTGCACAGGAGGCTAGCTGCTCCCTTATAGATGCTCTAGAAAAACTCCCTCTGTTTCTGTGACAGAACAAACTAAATCTACAGCAAAGGGAAATTGCATAATAGCTGTAGGTCTATTGACCGGACAAAAACTGCCAAAGATATCCTTATCTAAAATCTTCAGAGTATGACAATTACCCATACACTTGGCAGCCTAAGATGAGGGGATCATATTTCTTCCAGACCTCCCACTAAAATATGCAGCAACCCCACATGAGGCTGTGTTTTTTTATTGGTAACCCTTTGAAGCCATTCATCTTGCTACAAATGAACTCTGGCATTATTATTCTTTGTAAAAGGACAGGGCAAGGAAGGCAAATATCTTCTGACAATGACAGTGCGTCTTTATATTTTGGCCTTATAAACAACCCTGAGTACCAAAACAGTCAATTACCACCACAGTTCAGCTGTAATCGCTGTGGAAGGACCCTTTTGATAATCGTGACTATTAAGGCAATGACATTGGGAAAGTCAAGCACTTCATCGTGCACAGAGACCTCCAGGAGCAAACAGAAGATTCTCCACCCTGCTGTAGGTGCACAATCAGAGTTGACTACATCTCACCTCTTGGACTTTCTGTATGATCAACGGAGAAAAGTCGGATGAGTCCCTGATTTATGTATCTGCTTTAGGAGCACATGCCAAGGCTATACCAGCTCCATTGATTAATGCAGTTGCTTAGTCTTGGGAATCTAGTGATACTGGAGATGCTCCGGGGTATTTCACCCAAATTCCAGCTGCTGTTCTGAGAGGACGTAAGGCTTTCATACATACCGTCATATCTGCCAGTCCCATGTGGAGATCTCAGATTTCCTAGGAAGTGTGGCAAATGGAGTTAAATCCAGTTAGTGGCTGGTCACAAGTGGTGTTCCCCAGGGCTCAGTATTGGGGCCTGTTCTGTTTAATATCTTTATCAACGATCTGGATGAGGGGATTGAGTGCACCCTCAGTAAGTTTACAGACAACACCAAGTTGGGTGGAAGTATTGATCTGCCTGAAGGTAGGAAGGCTCTACAGAGGGATCTGGACAGGCTGAAGTGATGGGTTAAGGCCAACTGTGTGAGGTTCAACAAGGCTCAGTGCTGGGTCCTGCACTTGGGTCGTAACAACCCCATGCAACGCTACAGGCTGGGGGAGGATTGGCTGAGAGCTGCCTGGCAGAAAAGGACCTGGGGGTGCTGATTGACAGCTGGCTGAACACGAGCCAGCAGTGTGCTCAGGTGGCCAAGAGGGCCAATGGCATCCTGGCTTGTATCAGGAATGGTGTGGCCAGCAGGAGCGGGGCAGGGATCGTCCCCCTGCGCTGGGCACTGGTGAGGCCGCCCCTCGAATGCTGTGCTCAGCGCTGGGCCCCGCACCCCAAGGCGGCCATGGAGGGGCTGGAGCGTGGCCAGAGCAGGGCAGCGAGGCTGGGGCAGGGGCTGGAGCACAAGGCTGGGGAGGAGCGGCTGGGGGAGCTGGGGGGGCTCAGCCTGGAGAAGAGGAGGCTGAGGGGAGCCCTCATCGCTCTCTGCAGCTACCTGAAAGGAGGTTGTGGTGAGGTGGCGGTCGGTCTCTTCTCCCAGGTAGCAAGCAACAGAACAACAGGAAATGGGCTCAAGTTCTGCCAGAGGAGGTTTAGATTAGATATTAGAAAAACTTTATTCACCGAAAGGGTTGTCAGGCATTGGAACAGGCTGCCCAGGGAAGTGGTTGAGTCCCCAACCCTGGAGGTATTTAAAAGACATGTAGATATGGCACTTAGGGACGTGGTTTAGTGGTGGACTTGGCAGTGCTGGGTTAACAGTTGGATGATCTTAAAGGTCTTTTCCAACCTAAACAATTCTGTGATTCTATGATTCTATGTTAGAATTATGAATAGTACCTATTCTTATTCTAGCAGTTGTCCAAACAGATCAGATAAACAGAAAGCCGTCAGTAAAGCATGTGTAGTGTGAAACAACCTTACATTAGGAATGAAGACAGGAAATCAAGGCTTCCCATTCTTAGGGTTTTTTTCCTCATTAGACTGTACATTAGTCAATGTCAAGAAATAACTATCGTTACACGGATTTCACAAAAGGATAAAGGCTAGGATGCAAACTGTCAGCTCTTAGCACCAGTGTTGTTCCTCTCTACTGTTTAAAGAACGTTTTGGAATTAGTAGCATCCTCTCACCTTTTCTGTGGGTTTATCATTTCAAAGTCACATCAGTCAGGATTAAAAAATGAACAAAAATACTCAGGCACTTAGCTTTCCCTTAAAATAAGTAGGAACCCTGATTTTTTACTGAAGTGTCTTTGTGAACCCAGTCCAGATGCACTTCAGCACCTGATCTGTCTTGTCTAGAAGCCTAGACAGCTTCTCCCTGTCTACAGACCTGACTCTGTAGACCTTCCAGCTGGTCAAAGCTTGAATGGGATCTTGGTGGAGAAGATGACAGAAAAGGCTGTGTTTTGGACACCAAACCAGTCTGGGAAATGTTAGCTGACTCTGCTTGCAAACTTATCATCAGCTTGCTACCATGACACCCTTAATAAATCTGCCAGAGACTAAAAAGCTAAGAAATATGCAAATATGACACCTCTGTGTCATTGACAGTATGTCTAACCATGTTTGAATGATTTGTTGTTCACTGCTGACCCCATGCTGTTTGCTTGTTCTAGGAGGGACTAGAAGATACTACTCAGCAAGTCCACAGCCTTTCAGTGTCCAAAATTGTCCAGAAGGGTCCAGCTTGCCCTTAGTTGAGTCACCAGTCTCCCAGAAACTCTGTTTTGGAGAAAAGGAAGCCCAGATTCTTCCCCTGACTGTTGCAATTATCGGGTTTCCATTGAACCTTGTTTCAAAGACTTAAGTCAGCATCTACTTGAAGAATAGTGACTTAATCCCCCTGTGTTTCAAGTGCCCAAGCGGGGACTGAGGGTGATGCCACACTCACTATTCAGGAATTTGTCAGAGATTGTGTTTCTGAGTCCATGCTTTTGCAGCACCTGACTCAGCAAAGCCACCGGATGCTAATGTAATGCAAACAGCTACTTGCAATAAGGAATGATAAATAGTTTGTTGTCTTTCTTTCCCTTCCCTTCTCACTTCCAAGAGCTGTTTATTCAGTTCTGAATAGTTAAGTAAGAATACTTAAAAGAAACAACAGACATACATTACAATAAGAGTCAGCCAGCCTTTTCAACCAAAAACATTAATGCCAAAGCTGAATCTGTCAGTCTGTCATTATTTCTCACTTGATTAATCCAAACCCCATCAAAGCCTGTTCAAAGCCTCTCACTGACTTTCATGGGGTTTGGATCAGCTGGTTTGCAATTTTCCCAAAGCAAACAAAACCAGCATGATGAAAGAAATATGAAAAGAAAGTTAGAAACACAGAAACCAAAGCTAGACATTGAGCATCTCCTAATCAGGAAGCAACTTGATCCCATGGGATCACCAAAAAAAAAAAAAAAAAAAAAAGAAGAAGTTTGGAGATATGAACAAATTCAAAAAGACAGGATAGAGCCTGCAGCCAGTTGACTCATAAGTGAGGAGGGCTCTGTGCAGTTCTTCCCCCATGGTAAACACAGGGCTGATTTTCCCTAAATGAAAGCCTGTGCTTACAGGCTGGTAACTACCGGGATCAGCTGAGGAGCTCTTAGCTGTCAACTTGTGGTCTGGTGACTTTGGTACAGATCTTCTGCAGGACCCTGGTCACATCTGCCAACCTTCTGTAGACTTCTCATATACCTTGAGTATATGGATATGCCTTGGGCATAGGGACACGGGATGCTCATTTGTGGGCAACCAAATCCCATGCCATATATGTCAGTGAGATCCATGGCAACTTCTGTGTGTGTTTAAGACAACCGGTTGGGGCTGTGACCCACCAGTTCAGGAACTGCAGCCAAATGCACACACAAAGAATCAATCATCTTTCTTAGAACAGCACTTAAGTGGAGTGAATGTATCAGCTGCTCTACACAGTCCTTAATGAAAGGTGGAAACCCAGCTAAAGCATCATTAAAGTTTCCCGTGGTCACTTTGTAGCATGAGAAGGTCACACATGTAACACAACTGGTTATTTTGGAACTCATGACCTAATAAAGATGAATTACTCATGGAATTGGAATTTGGTGGTTTCTGAGGGGTCAGTGATCATAGCCTGATAACAGCCCTTACAGGAAAATTGAAGTGTCTCAACCTATCATTTATATCCTTGGTGCTTCTGAAAGGCCTCTTGTCTCTGGCCTGGAAAGATTAATGAGTAAAATTGATTCAGAGGAGGAAAAGCAGATGAAAAATGTACATGAACTCTGGGAGTTTATTATTAGATATCTAAAAAGGTGTGATTTCACAAGGACAGATGGCAAAGTAAAAACAGAAAGTGTCAGAAAATCAATATAAAATAAATGAAAAAAAAAAAAAAGAAAAACAAAGAATAGAAATGGGAGATTTTGAGGTGCACAGAGGTAAATAATGGAGTTTAAGAGCCTGGAGGATTCCTGTCTGAGAGGGCCTATTTGAAAGAGCTTTTAAAGTATATCTGAAGCAAAAAAATTGTGGGTAGAAGGAGTAAAACTATGGCTAATAATATAGAAAAGACAAAGCTGCTCAGTAGCACTGTAGAAAAAGTTAGAGAATATTTTGCAGTGTGAGGGAGTGAAAAAGCTTAACCTTTTCCTTTTATCAAAAAGATTTGGTCTGTTGATCTTCAACTCAAAATGTGATGCTGCTCTGCACGACATTCACAAGGCTGTTACTGGACTCAGTGCAGGACTCATCAGGAGAAACTCTGCCCTGTGTTGAAGCAGGGTTAGGATGATTGATCTAGTGGTTCCACTGATTTTAAACCTTTTGGGCAGTTTGCAGTCTACAGTGATCAAAACTGCTTTATAAACAGAGAACAGGGAGATAGTCACACCTTGAGGGCAGCCCATGAGCTTTGCAGACGGGACTTGAAGGAAGATGAATGACCATCTGGAGAAAAAGTAAGACCGCAATATAATAGGGATTTAAAGTAACTACTCGCACTTTCAGTGACCAGACCAAGGGAGTACATGCAATCTGTTGTGCTGACCCAGAGGAGCAAAGGCAATATCTTAAAACACATTAATACCTTCATTTGCAGCAATCTGACAGTTTCCAGGGTCCCAGAGGAATACCTCACCAACTGGACCATCCTTCCCCTCTTCATCCATTAGCATTGACTGGTTTCTCTGTCTCTCATTTTTTCTCCACACCTGTTTTATCTGACATAGTATTTACACTTCCGTCACAAACATTATTTTCTGTTTAAGAAAGTGCTTGGGGTTTGTACCCAATATTCCCTTTTCTTTCTGCACAGCAAAGAGCAAGAACAGAGCACAAATCATATTTCACTTATGCAGATGTGGTCTCTGAAAATGAAAACTGTCTCACAAATAATGGGATTTTTCAATCACAATGCATTTGCACATTGTATAAGGAACTGAAGAGTGTAGAAATAAGCATAGAAGTTGCTTTCTGAGACCAAAACACTACAAAATGCTCTTAAAAGTGAATCTAGCTAGAGCAGTGCTGCAGCAATTGAAAACCAGAATGTGCTTCTGAAAAGGGCAAGGCTCAACAGAAAAAGCATACTTGTAGCTAAAGGGCCTGAATCCATACTAGCTTTACATTAACTGGTGCAGATAGATCAGTGTCAATAGAGCGACTCAGATGCAATTCTGGATTAGCAAACTCTAGAAAGTATAAGTGCGTAGGCATTGCAAACACAGAAAAACCCCATGGGAGGCTGGTATTCCAGTAGGCAGTCAGTGCACCGTCTCCGCTGCAATTACCATTAGTACTAAGGCAGAACGGATCAAAACAAGCCACGCTGCTGTAACATAATGGTTGAGTGAATGTATCTCCTTCCTTGGCCAGCTCTTCAGGTAGAGCCTGGCAAGCCTGGAAGGATATAGAGAAGGAGTCACTAAATACGTGCTGGTGTTGTGGAATGATTCCCTGGAAGATAATTTTGCCATGCACTGGGGAAAGGATATTTGATGATGCTCTAACTCATCACCAGTGGCAGCTGGGCCATTTGTGCCATAGGGCGAGGGAATGTAATCAAGTGCCCTGGAAGTGCCTCCCCAGCCGAGGACTGAAGTGTATTGCTCTGCTGCCTGTGTAAGCATTACCCTCTGAACAGTGAGAGTTCAGGCAGCAAACAGTGAGTGTAAAAATAATAAAAAGGAAGATGATGTTGCAGCCAATGTTTTCAAGAGCTCGCTCACTCTAAGTGATTTCATATTTGGACTTTCTGCATAAGATGTTTTAATATCTTAGGATGAAGTACCAGGCTAAGAAAGCCAGTGATCCACATTCCTCCTAAGTCTGTGACTCAGTCTGCACTGTGGACAACATACCTCCAGAGATGTAGAGCCAGACAGAGGGAAACACTAGGCGGAAGAATGTAAGTGGACTTTTGGCTGTTTGACTCTGGACCAAGGCACTGAAGAATTACCAGTTCTTACAAGAGCCAGCTCTCCCTACAAGATTTCTTAGTGAAGCCAAACTGTCTTTCATGTGTTTCCTTCAGCCACATGCTGTAGCTTCTTTCTGAATTGTGCTTTCTATACCTCTATCCTGGATTTAACTCTGGCATTAAAAAACTGAATAAGTGATTATTGTTCTCCTAATAAATGGAAAATACTTGGTCCTTGTTTAGGTTGAGCACTAATGTGAACCCTGAGCATCATCAACAATGAGACATTTTCAGAAGTTACCACCTTTCATGGCTATCCATTGGTGGTTCAAAGTGCATTTACATTGGGCTAGGACCACAGGAAAGTACACGTGATCTGTTACAAAATCTCAAAGGTGCTGATAATCTCTCATTATGTGCTAATTCTATGTCTTGTGATCCTGTGGACATTTCTCTGCAGCTTCATCGTTTTAGTTATTCCTTTCTCACTGAAACAGTGCCTCACCTCATCAAACACTCCCTATTTATATGTTAAAACAAAATCTTTTTTCTTTCCTACCCTTAAATACATCATATAAGAAAAAGCCTCCAAAGAGAGTTCAGGATGGGAAAGATGAATCAAAAATGGCCAGAGATTTCCAGAGCTACAATACTCCTGCGAACATCTGTCATTGGTTAAAAAAAAAAGCTATTTAACACTGCTGTCAGAACATGAAAAAATGAAAGTTGTTGCAAATCACCTTGAAATCACATGAATCCTCCGAGGGAGTGAGGAGGCTGGAGCTAAGAAAACATGATTTTATTTGTCCTGCTAGTGGGGGAGTCCGTGGTGTGGGTAGGAGCCACATTCAAGACAGCTAGCGGAGACGGAGGAGTGTTTTCCTTCCTGAGCTCCTGGAACAATTCTTTGGAGGCCTAAAATGACTGGGACAAATTGAGTGCTCCGGTCAGTGGGATTGCTGAGCTGTTTGTGTGTATTTATCCCAGAGCCTGACCCTCTGCCAAGCTTCATCCTTTATCATGGCTAAGGCATAGCTGTGTAGTGAACCATGACCACATCCATACAACCACAACTACCATCCAGGATTGAACTTAAGGTCTTTGAAACTGCAAACAGGCCCTCCTACTGCTTGAGCTATGGAGCAACTGAAGGCAAATATATGTAGAGAAGATAGACTATAAGTGTCTTCTGTGCCAGAACTTGTATATTCAGAGGAGTGAGGTGTTGCACTCATGCATATTGCGATCCAGAACGGGCTGAAATTGTGCCAGTTTGGAGTATTTGGAGAATAGTTCATATCTATCCTCACTCTTTGGGATAACACAACGTAAGAAGAATCGATTTGATAAACGGATTCATGCAGAGGTCCAACAGAAGCTGGTGATGTTTAAGCATAAATGTGAAATCAAATGAATGCTTTGTTGAAGTGGAGTTTTCCTTCAGAGCAAGAGGGTCATACAAACCTTAACAAAGTTAGGCAAGGTAATCTCTTTGGACCACAGCCGAAGGGACAAAGCTGCAGGGACTTTTTCTACCAAACTTGTTGAGGATGAATAAGCATGACTGAGCTGGTAAACCCGCAGGACCAACCTACCTTCCTGGTTTTAACACCACTATAAGCACAAACAAGAACTAACATTTGCTGACTTTTTACACACTTTCCCTCACTCTCATAACCTCTGTTCCCACTATCGACAGGAAGCAAGAACAAACTCGGCAATGTCTCTTGGTTTAAGCTAGGCATGTTTACAATTTCAAGATACAGCCTGACCTCAGGTTAACTTTAAATGAGTGTTCCACCATAGTAACATCTTTTTTTTAAGTGCCTAAAAAGGAAGCAAACTCAATGAACTTCTAATACTTTGCCTTTTCCTGATGATGCTCAGTGCAAAGACAAATCAATGCAATGCCCATCATATGAGCCTATTATATGACCTGCAGATAGAAAATACAGGTTGAGGATACTGAGTGCTGCGGAAAAAACATCTCTCCCACAGTACTTGTTTCTTCTCCATTCCTTGGAGATTTTCTGTGGATGGAGAAAGCTCAGAAATCTTCATATTCAAGAGGGGACTCATTGATAACTTTTATATAGCCTAAATGTCTGCATGTACATTGCACTGCTCATCACATCAAGTGCAGTAAACATGACTTGCTTGAAAATGGACTGGTTTTTGTTTTGGCAGGAGAATAAGTTGGTTAGCATTCACTCTTAAGGGAGATGGGGCAAAGGGGGGCAAAGGGGCGTGCAAGCAGGCTATGATTTCAAACAGCCTCAGTGTGTTTGCAAAGTGACCCCATTGATGCAAATCCTGTGTTTTGAAGTGCAAGTGCCGAACTTTGTGTCTATCAGAATGCACTGGGCAAAACATATTTGTTCATCTATTTAACTGTTTGTTACAGATCTGCAAAGGGAAGTTAGGAAATCCAGTCAAGGCAAGTGACTGAGTTCAGTATCCTTTCTGTGACAGTGGGCAATGAGGAAAGCATAGAAGAAACAAGACGAGGCTAGAGTTGCATTTCCCATGGCTGTATCCTGCCAGTTTTGGGAGGTCAGGAGCTTAGGACTGTCTAAGTCACTGGATTTATGTTCCAGGAGTTTCTCTAATCCCCTTTTAATCCTATTTATGAAGTTGCTTTCCATAACGTTCTGCCATTCAGTTACACATCTGAAATACTGCAGACTTTCTTCCTGTCTTTTCTGGGGAGATCTCTCCACTCTGAGCCCTTTGGCTACATTTTGCCTTCAGTCTTTAAAGCAGTTTTGCAGAGATCTTACCCTTTGGCCCTGACTCTTGGCCTCCATCTATTTTTGCAAACGGAAAGCTATTTATTTCCATTATTCTAAGATTGCAGTCTGACAAAAATTTGAAGTCCACACTGCTACCAAAAGGAGTGGTCCTCTCTCCCCTTCTTGAGACATCAGTATGACAAGACAGCGAGCCAGATCAGATTACTTGGGCTGAAAACTAGCAAACTAACTTGGTCCATCTCACTACACAGCATTGCCCGAACTGGTGAAGGTACAAGACAGAAGAGTGAGAGCACTTCGTTAAGAAGAGGAGAGAGGGTGGGATCATTTTTTCTTCAGTAAGAAGCAAGCCCTGGCATCATGAGACTGCATGCTGAAACTGTCTCCCTGCCTCCAATACTTCTTTTCTGTCATGTCTTTTTTAGTAAGTCCAAAAAGAAGTGGACTCCCAAGCTTTTCCTTCCTGGAAGCCACGAAACCACCAGCTGTTTGCAGCCCGAAGGTCAGTGTTCTCTAAACAAGATGGTTTTAGTTAGCAACTGGAAAACAGCCTTCTATCAAAAATTACTGTGGGAAGCTATCGCTGCATGTGGAGCCCTTGCACTCTGACTTGCTCCTCTATCCCCCAGCAACAACCCGTCATTCATTTTTCTTTCAGTTCTAAAGAATGGGGTTGGCCCATGCCTGTACAGCTCAGATAGCCTTTTCTAGTTGCAACCATGCCTGCCTCAGCTGTCAGTCATCGCTGAAATCAGGGTGGTATTCACTGGTAAGCCAAAGTTGTGCTTTCTTTCCTTTGTATGGAAGGGCACCTTGCCACCATTTTTATTTTTATTTTAGACAATGACTTCTTTCTGAGCACCTCAGCAGGAATCATCAGAAAGCACGGCCTCACACAAAAGAAGAACGTGGCCATTCATTTTTTCCAGGAACCACAGAAGCCCAGATACCACCAGTGAACAGCCTCTGGGTGGAGAAGTGGCTCTCAGCTCCTGCAGAGCTCTGCACTCGCTGGCTGTGTCTATGGTAGTAAGTTAAAATGCACGGACAGCACTCAGAGGCCAGCTGGCACTAAGGGCTCTGTGTGAATATTCTTAAGCTGTATTACTCCCCCAAAAAGTGATTTCTACTTCCAAACTGCCTTTTGGATACAGTTTCTGGCCCATGCACAGCTAGGAGAACAGCATGGGCTAAGAGCTGTTCCCAGCATGCATTTGTGTGTATGTATACAGGCAAGCCACCCCAACTGGAGGGGAGAGAACCTAGCTGTAGGACTCATGTCATGATGTTGCGGTTGCCTTCAGGGCCCTGACACATTTTATATGCCAGTTAATAGTGACTGAGAGCCAGAAAGTATCTCAGCTTTTCTGAGAGGGAGGAGGGACTGCCTTACTGGAATTATTTATAGCACTTCAGCCCATGTTTCTGAGGTAAAGTAGAAAAGGTGCTTCTTGTACTCCAGGAGTACAAGAAATAGAATTGATGTACCGAAGGGCAACAGTTTTCTCTCTGTCCATGTCATATCTTTATCTCACATTGTTTTAAGGGACTGTCACATGCAGCACCTGGAATAGTTCAATGACATGTACCTTCATGCACCATTTTGAGAGAGATAGTATGACATTCTAGCCAGTGACTAGAGATGAACTGGGGAGTTATCCTTTCACCCAGTCTTAGCCATATAAAAGTTCAAGGTCTACCCTACCTTGTAGAATGGTCTCTTTCTAAAACAGTGGAAAAAGAAGTCATAGGTTTCATATGTTTTATCCCACCTACCTTAGCTTTCGCTCTTAAAGTAACATGAACTTCCTTCCAGGGGTTCATGCTATACTCCCTGTTCTAGCAGGAGGGCATAGATGTTTCATTTAGATTAAACAATTACAGCAGGATTAATCTCTCTTAAGGTCAAAAGTCTAAAAGACAAGTCATCCAGTCTTAAGAGAGTCATCTAAGACAGGTCAAGTTAATCGTCTTCTGAAGATGTCTATTTCCCTTTTTTCATCGTGAAGGAAGCCAAGGTGATGCACTTGGAATTAAATATCTAATGCCTGGATATCTACCTTAGGTAAATAGATCCCTGTGTGTATGAATGGTAGCAGGCATAATAATTCACAGTAGAGTCCTGATTTTTCCCTACGACTCCTGCAAATTATTGAAATACTTACAAATACCAGGAACTGTGCACTTTGTAGCCCTTGGCTTGGGGGATTTGGCTGGCTTTGAGCCAAGTTTTCCCAAGTTTGGTGCAGCAGGACTGTGCAACCTCAACATAGTTCTGCTGGACAATTACTGTCAAGGTGTGATACAGTGCTTGAGAAACAACCACATATAATGAGAAAAGTAAAAACACAGACAAAACTGTAATTCGGACCATAAATACCTTAAATTGAGGTAAAATAAGGCAAGGTGAATCTCAGTTGATACGTGCTACAAACAAAGCAAGCCAGTTGAGCAACTTCATATCTTCTGTAGCTTTCCCAGGCTAAGTGGGTGACAGAGTCCCCCACCAAGAGATGGAACACACCAGCCTTGCAGAATATGTTTTTCCTAGCATGTAAGGCCTTTGCATTGAATAACCTGCCAGGGACATTCGCTGGGTGAATGAAGACACCTATGCTCGCTCATACAATAAGAAATGGCTTTTCACTCTGGGCAGCTATAGGGGGTAGGGATTATCTACCAACCGTATGAAGTTTAACAAGGGAAGTGCTGGATTTTGCACCTGGGACAGGGCAACCCTGGGGAACGAAAGGCTGGAGAGAAGCCCTGTGGAGAGGGATCTGGGGGGTTCTGGTCGACGGCAAGTTGAACACGAGCCAACAGCGAGCCCTGGCAGCCAGGAGGGCCAACCGTGTCCTGGGGTGCATCACGCACTGCATCGCCAGCCGGCCGAGGGAGGGGATCGTCCCGCTCTGCTCCGCACTGGTGCGGCCTCACCTCGAGCACTGTGTGCAGTGCTGGGTGCCGCAGTACTAAAAGGATGCAGAGCTACTGGAGAGCGTCCAGAGGAGAGCCAGGGAGATGGTGAGGGGTTCAGAGGGGAAGCCGTACGAGGAGCGGCTGAAGGCACTTGGTCTGTTCAGCCTGGAGAAGAGGAGACTGAGGGGAGACCTCATCGCGGTCTGCAGCTTCCTCACAAGGGGAAGAGGAGGGGCAGGCGCTGACCTCTTCTCCCTGGCGACCCAGGATAGGACCCGAGGGAACGGCAGGAAGCTACGGCAGGGGAGGGTTAGGCTGGACATTAGGAAAAGGTTCTTCACCCAGAGGGTGGTGGAGCACTGGAACAGGCTGCCCCGGGAGGCAGTCACGGCGCCAAGCCTGACAGCATTCAAGCAGCATTTGGACAATGCCCTCAGCCACATGGTGTGGATTTGGGGGTTGTCCTACGCAGGGACAGGAGTTGGACTCGATCCTTGTGGGTCCCTTCCCACTCAGGACTTTCTGTGATTCTATGATTCTATCTTTTCATGGGATCCCTTTCAACATGCGTTCCTGCTAAAGGACATTCTTATTTCCTTTCTCCCTCTGACATGGTATTGCCTCCCTAACTCTGCATTGCCATGGGCCAGTTGGGATTGGTTGGTGGAGCACAGCCCAAGGAAAACAGGAGGAGATGTTCTGCAGAGTTGCTCTAAGAACATAGGCAAAAGGAATCATGTTGTGATTGCAAAAGACTTTGCAACCATAGTAAGGCAGAGAAGCATGCTCTGTTCCTCACCTGCAGCTATTTTCCTTGCTCTTGATGAGACCTCAGAAATGATTTTTTTGAACGTGGATATGTAATTTGCATTAACAGCTACACTTGAGCTATTCGCTTTTCCTATACCTTTCATAGTCCATAGAGAAGAAATAGGCTTCTCAAAGACACAGAAGGAATATATGAAATGGATCAGATTCCTACAGACCCTACAAATTCTTATTCCTAATCCTGCAAATTCCTATTTCTCCCCACAGGCTATAAAAAAGCCTTAGTCGTTAGACATTAGCTCAAATGGAGTGACACTGTAGATGTCTGAAGTTGGATTAAATTAATCCCACCTGAATTCTCAATTGTGTAGCCACCCCTTAGCATCAATGAAGAAAGAATGGTCTCTACCAGGCAATTCACCTGAGCTATCTTAAATGCCTATCTTAGGACAGGATGAATACCATTGAGAAGCACCTTTTCCCTGCCCTGACTTTTAAGAAAGTTTCTGCAGCTCGATCTGGATAAACAATTGCTTGGACAGTTCTAGTTATGAACCTCCTGCCCTGTGTCCTTTCCCAGTCCTACCAATGCCATGGTCAAGAAAGATGAAAATATATAAAAATAGCTACATGAAAAAGCTCGTGGGATGACCGTAGGCAGGGATGGCCTGTTTTGTCAGGGGTGATTAACGCTATGAATATATTATCTTCGAGTGCATACTAATGAATGTCCTGTTCTTTCCATACCAAGGGGCATGGTTTGAATCTTAGAATATAGTGTCCCAGCCAAAAAACTGGTTAGTCACCCCAGAGCAAAACAGCATGCAAACTGCATGCACAACCAGGAGACAAGGACACAAGAGCAAAACAAAGGTTGTGCCAACATATCGTGCTTAGTCCAGCAAAATGAACATTGAGTGGGAATATAAATACGTGAGAGAACTCCCACCAGGAAAGGAGTTATTCATTTACGCTGCAAGTCATTATTGGCACAGGAAGAGAGGTTAAAGATTGACCCAGCATAAACTTAGGCTGGAAATCAGAAGGCAATTTTGAGTGACTGGAGCAGTTTGGTTCCAGTCTAGGGGATACTGAGTCACAATGTGACCAATGCCTAACTTCCTACATCTTAAACAAGGTCTTGAGAGCATTTGGCTGACATATGGCAGAGAGACAGACGTTATTTTGTTTGGATAAGACTTCTGGAGATCTATAAATCAAAAATAACATCCATGTTATTTGAATTTGGTTAAACAAATCTTGTGTTTAGTCATCGGGCAAACTAGATTTTGGTCCATCTCTGCCAGCTGCTTCACATCTTATTTTACCAACAGGACTGAAGAACAGCACATATTTATGTGTCTTCAAGTACATTCTTGCTCCCTGCAGAGGAAGATAAAGAAGAGTTCAGCCTCCAGCTCAGCAGACTCAGATGTAAATCCCTGTCATACCTCTGGATCCCTTCAGGTCCTTGATCAAGTCCCTTTTGTCTTTGATCAACTTTATCTACCTGTACAGACACAGCCAGAAGAAAGGCACAGGTTAGAATTTCGAGGCTTTCAAAATGTCATTGCAACAAGGCTATCCTTAATTCTAGGGGACCTCGAGATGTAACTGTCTTTGAGGAGCTGTCTTCTCTCTGTTTCCACTTTGGCCATGTTTTTGCTGATAGAATTGAAAGTGGGAGCACACAAACCATGTACCTGCCCAGGTATGCTACCTGCCAATCAGCCTGCAACAGAGGACGCTTGTGAAAGCCAGTTTGTGATATTAGCGCAGTCTCAGCTCCATCCTATTCCTACCCCTTTTGTTGTGAACTTCAAGTTTTCCCAGGCATGCAAAAATCTTGATAGCAGCCTGCTTACAATTCCCTGTTGATTCTTCCAGTCCTTCTCTGCTTTACCCCCCATCTGCATTGTCTGGGACTAGAACATGCCCAAAACAAAAGACAAACCTGATGCTTTGAAGGACACTGTTGTGTATCCCTGCAAGAGAACCTGGGATGCATCTAAATGATGGGCTCGAGGTACAAGAAGATTTGATGTGGCTGTATGCTACAGACAGCAAAGAGCAGCTTATATCAGCTGATATGTTATATCAGAGCAGCTGCAAGTCAAAGACTAAATGAGAGTGTAGACATCCATTTTGTCCAAATCAATAGCTGAGATGATTAACCACTTCTCACTTCAGACAGTGATGCTGGGATTCAGCTTCAGATTCATGCACCACATTCAAGGCTCACTGTTACAGCTTTATATTGTCAATGGTGGGAAACCAGCACTTCTAGATGTTATTTATCTGACCTATGTTAGATGTCTACTTCATGAAGATATAAGAAAAGCGGGAAAAAAATAACCAAAAACAAACACCAAACCACGAACCTTAAAACCCCCACCCGAACAGGTAAATGGATGGAGCCACGTTCAAATAACTGAGCCAAGAGAAGGGGCCAACTTATTACTGGGAATGTTCTGCTTGAAAGATTCTCTTCTCACTATTATGTTTTAAAATTATTACATTTTAAAATGTAATAGTGAGTAATGAGAAATTGGAGGAAGGGCAAAACTGTTGGTAGCTTTATGTATTATGAAACCACCAGCCACAGGAAATATGAGTTATATTTCATATTTATTCTGAGAATGGAGCATTTTGTGATCCTGTGGCTGGTTCTCAGTCTTCTGGATGAATTCCTGAATAGGTTTTCACTTTACTGGATACCCACTAAAATAACATTTACAGTCCAATTAAGAAAAAAAAATACCTCTATTAATTTTTAAACTACTTTCCATCACCCCCAATCCCTTCCAACAAGATTTTAAAAAGAAAAAAACACTTTACTGCAAGGATAGTTAAACTTTATCTGCGAAAGAGAACCGAACCACAGTTCATCTGCGAAAAGCCAAACATAAAATAACACACTGCAGCAATCAATATGCCAGATTCCTTTTTAAGGTGTCTGGAGTTAGCAGTGCTTCTCTAGGTCAGATTATGCCAAGAGAGGGTCTTCAGAAGAACTGGTCTCCCTGTTAGCTGTGAGTTACTCAGGGTGGTTTAGAGGGAGTTGATCCACTTCCATTCTACTTCTCCAAGCCACAATTTGCTCATTCTGGAAAAGATCAGCTTTTGAATATTCAGCAACAGTGGCTGGATGTTCAATCTGCAGGACCACGGGTACTGGTCGCAGGCAGTTGATCTACATGTACACGAGGTTCCATGCATCAACAGCCTCCCTGCACGCTTGCTGGATGATGCATACACCCATATTTCTGCAAAGATTTTTGTAGATCTAAGTACAGGAATCCTAAGTGCACTACCCAGCATCACATGATGAGGACTGGGATGTATGGTTGCATATTCACCCCTTTCTTTAAATCAGGTGGCAACCACACCTATTCTTATGAAAATCTGCGGCAATAAAAGTTGATTGCACTTACATAGAATCATAGAATCATTAAGGTTGGAAAGGACCTCTGAGATCGAGTCCAACCTGTTAACCTAACTGCCTGGTCCACCTCTAAACCATGTCCCTAAGCACCACATCCACATCTTTTTTGAATACTTCCAGGGACTGTGATTGCACCACTTGCCCAGGCAGTCTGTTCCAATGCCTGACCACTCTCTCCGTGAAGAAATTTTTCCTAATATCAAATCTAAATGTCCCCTGGCACAACTTAATCCAATTTCCTCTTGTCCTATCACTTGTTACTGGGGAGAAGAGACCGACCCCCACCTCACCACAACCTCCTTTCAGGCCGTTGCAGAGAGCGAGGAGGGCTCCCCTCAGCCTCCTCTTCTCCAGGCTAAACACCCCCAGCTCCCCCAGCTGCTCCTCACAAGACTTGTGCTCCAGAACCTTCACCAACTTCGTTGCCCTCCTCTGGCCACGCTCCAGCCCCTCCATGGCCTCCTTGTAGTGAGGTGCCCAACACTGAACACAGTACTCGAGGTGTGGCCTCACCAGTGCCGAGTACAGGGGCACTGTCACCTCCCTGTCCTGCTGGCCACGCTATTCCTGATACAAGCCAGGATGCCATTGGCCCTCTTGGCCACCTGGGCACACTGCTGGCTCATGTTCAGCCAGCTGTCAACCAACGCCCCCAGGTCCTTTCCCACCGGGCAGCTCTCCAGCCACTCCTCCCCCAGCCTGTAGCGTTGCATGGGGGTGTTGTGACCCAAGTGCAGGACTCGGCCCTGGCCCTTGTTGAACCTCATGCAGTTGGCCCCGGCCCAACGACCCAGCCTGTCCAGGTCCCTCTGCAGGGCCTTCCTACCCTCCAGCAGATCGACACTCCCACCCAACTTGGTGTCATCTGCAAACTGACTGAGGCTGCACTCAATCCCCTCATCAAGGTCATCGATAAAGATATTGAACAGAACTGGCCCCAGTGCTGAGCCCTGGGGAACACCACTGGTGACCGTTACTTTGAAAATCACACCTTATCTCTTTATCCCAGTGGGATACATTGTGTCTTCCTGTGAGCAAGCTAAAATTTAAGCATCCAGTCTATCCGTGGCAAGTTCTGAAGTGAACTTTGTGTTCATTTCATTCCCACTAAATGTTTCCAGTTACTGTGAAACAGTATTTTCAGGATCTTAATTTACTAAAAAAATTGTAATCTTTGTTTGAACTGAACCAGATCTGTTTTGCTTTGGGCATTTCTTATTTTGTCTTGAAATGGAAATATCAAGATTTGACCTGCTCTAATTACAATATCATCTCCTACTTCTGTATTTAACCTTTGTTTCCCAGTCATTGTCAAATGCGACCACTGTAACAACCATGATTTGTAACTCCTGCTGTGGAAATCTTCACCTAAGGTGGTTTCCCTTTTTGAAATGTCTTGTGTTTCAAACTCTCTAGAACAGGATCATTTGAAGTGACATTACCTTATTTCAGTTCCCTTCCATTCATGTTCCTTGTTCCTGTAATAGCTTGAATGCTACCAAATGTTGAGAATACTTCTTTATTCCCATTTTCTGCAAGCTACATAAGGCAAAACCAATGTTGTATGATGTATACAAGCCTTACTATTGCAGCAGATGGATATTCAAGAAGTTTTAACATATTCAGTGACTTTGGTTAGTGCACAACTTTCTTCCAAGACATTCCAGAAACCGTGCAGGACCGTGAATTCAGTGCTGATTTGGCCATCTCAGAAAGAAAATTTGTACATCACTATACAGCTGCAATTCTAGCTTCAGTCTGCACAGGCTTTGTGGCATTTTTCTTCTGGCGTAGAAGATAGCACTGAGATCTGCTTCGGCTGGGGGAACCAGCTCACACCTCAGCTGAATTGTCATGTAGAGTTTCAGGTGATGCAGTTCAAGGAACAAGTGAACAAATAGGAGAAAGAAGATAATGACAATGATCAGAGGATCAATCCGGCTGAAAATTCTGGGTTTGCTCAACGTTCAGAAGAGAAAACCAAAACGAAATATGCTAAGAGGTTCTTTGCACTTGCCTTTAAATATAAACTTCTAAACTTCAGCCTTATCTCTCATTTTCTTTTTCTGAGCAGTTTACAGCAAAGCTTGTTCCTCTCCTTGCAATTTAATACCCGCAAAGTGCATTGAACCTTTTGCAGCTCACCTGTGGCAAGCCACCAGTGCAAACCCTCCACTGCCTGTCCTAGAAGGAATAATTCTACTCACTGGACTCAGTGTAGGTTTTCATCCTCCAGTGAGCCAAATACTCAAAGAAAAACTGAAATTAGTGAGGCTCCCAATACACTGAAGTATTTGGAGTCCCAATTCTCCTCAAACTTTTTACCTTCTTCTAGCTGCTGAAGAGATCCCCTTGCCTTTCAGTGAAGGCTTAGATTTCATGGGTGCAGTTAGGACTTCACTGCTTGCAGGTGAGCCCAGGATCTGCACAGGATCTGCTTCTTTTTCTTCTCCACCTCTCCGTCTCATCTCTCTCCGTCTTCTCCTCTGGGTAATCCATTTCTAAAAAAACAACTTCGCATATGGTTGAATTAATTGCCATTCTTGCTTTCTATAAACAGAGCAATTCCTTTAAGTTTATGCAGCAAAAAGTTGTCTGTGATTCCCCCAGATTTCAATTCCAACTTCAACTGTATAGAGAAAAGGGCAGACACATCTGGTCACAAGAGCAAGAACAGAAGTTGTTGATGAAGCAAATCCTAGATTATCCTGGAAAAAACAAAGCATGGTGCTGAGACTGAAATAGCCTGTGCTGAGTGCATCCTGCCAGGAAGAAAAAAAAATGCAAAATCCACTACATCTAATACTGCAGGGTACCGAGCTCTCGCTGGAGGTAATGGGAAAGTAGATGTAGGTTAGCTTCTCGTACAAATGGGCCTGACACAGCCCTCTGCTGACAATAACTCGGCAAATCCTTCTCATCTTGATTCGGTAGCTGTATGCACTTTCTAGCTGGTGTCTCTTTTGAGACATTATTCTGAAGCATGCATGCACTGTGATCAGTCTACTGACTCCAATTTTATGTATGTGAAAGTTAGAACAGAACCAGAATAAAGCCTTTAGAAAAATCTTTTGAGCAGATGGTTCTGCTACTGGGCCCCCTTTCAAAGACCATGTCATTCTTGGGAAAATTAATCTTCTTGAAGAAATGTGCAACATTTAATTGTAGTCAAAAACAAGGTAGCACATTACAAGGTAGCACATTACTCTGGACTTCTCAGGCCTTGTCTGGACTTCTCTGGATTTGAACACATTTTTGTCTTCATTTCACCTGTGCTTGCAAAATTACTTAAGAATGTCTTGCTGTGCTTGCAACTTGTTTTAGGTTCAAATGACCCTTGTCTAACTTGTCCTAAAAGTAATGGGAAAATTACCCACTCGTCAGGTGTTCATTACTTATCCTGTGGTTTGGGGTTTGTTTTAGTAAATCATCTAACTATTTTCAAGGTGTTTTTTAACCTAAAGTTTGTTTAGATTTGTGCATCTGTGTGGCTTTAAAAGAAACCATTGCACATACATAGAAGAACAAATGAATGCTACCAATCATTGAGTAAATATTTTTTTAGGACAATCAGAAAAAAAACTGTTATCAATATACTTCTGGAAATATATAAAAGGCAGCTCTTAGTGGAACCATGACATAGGGGGAAGAAACCCACACAGTCAACATCGCACTCCTCCTAGTAAAGACCTTGTCATGCTGATGGCTTGCTGTAATGGCATATGGAAAGGGTGCATATAATTCTGGAAAAAGGGGTAAATAGTAGGAGGTTTGTATATAATAATGTAATTGGAATTGCATTATAAATAGGAATTAGCAACACTTAGATCATTTTGACCATGTCAGAATCATTGTAACAGCATAAAATAACTGCTTGTAGTTTGATAAGGCTGTTAAAACTCTGAACAGAGTTAACAACAATAAATTTTGTTTTAAATCCATGCTTTTTTTGGTAGCCCATTACAAAACTGTGCCCATAGCAAAAGTGCAATAGGACACCAGGAGGAGAAGGAGGGCATCTAATGAAGTCTGGATGGAGCTAACTAAGCTCAGGCTTTGCAGAGTGTCTGGCAGGTGAAAACAGTGTTGCTCATCAAAGACACCCAGCAAACTCCAACAGAGCCAGAGTCCTTGTTCTTCTACAGCCTGCCTTCACTGTGTTTAGAAAGAGTGGGAAACACTTCTGAATTGAGCTTTGCTTCATGCTCTGTTTCTACAGCTTATTTTTAAAATCAGCCTACAATTAATGCAATTAGTGTAACAGAGGAGTTCTTTAGAAGACTTGAAATAACAGAAGCCCTCCAGATGGACTTGCACTCACTAGAGAACAACAGGGGAAGTTTCCCTTCTGTGATGCTAAAAGGATGAGATAAACATTTTCGTCTTTGACTTCCTGAAATTATTGCCTCCAGGGTGTTGGCATACATTTTAAGGTAAATTTCCAAAAGCAGGGTTATGCTACAGCAATTCCAATGGTTTGGGGTTTGTTGGGAGGGGTGGTGCTAATGAAAAGGATAAAGAAAGATAGATAACATTCCCAAACACGGCAAGATATTTTATTATCACCCTTGGTCAAAGTGCCTTCTTTATGAGCCCACAGTGTGCTTGATAGCAGAGTAACAGCTTATTACAATTAACAGGTCACAGTTCAGCTGCAAGAGTTGACCTCTATATTTCAGCTCAAAGCATCTGAGATCACTTTCTATAACAGCCTGAATTTTACATCAAAAAAACCAAAACCCCAAAAACTAAGGAAGTTTGTCTCGATGTCTGTGAATGGCGAAGCACTTGCCACATTGGCACATCTTTGAGAAAGAGGTTTGAAGCACGTGTGGATCCTGCAGAGACTTTAAGCAGGGAGGACCATGTGCTCAAGTAACACAGAAAGCAGGGTTAGTGGGAAAGATGGAGCAAAGAGCTGTGAGCAGGGCTAAGCTGACCTTGTGTCCTCAGTCCCAACCACCTCTGTCCCACCCTCCAAGTGCTCCAGGAGAAAGAGTCCTCCTCCCCCTGATTTGCAGCTATTGCATTCACCCATAAATTAGCTCACAACCAGAAACGGTCATCCTCGAATCAAAGCTAAAGGAAGAAGGAGGCAATTGTCCTTCCCAGCTTCCTCCTCAGTAAATCTGCACGTTTTGAGACCACCAGGCCCTTGCAATGGTTACTGCCCTCCTCCAAAGAGGACCTGGAGCTGAGCCACGTGCAACTGGCTCATCCCTCCTGTGGGCTGTTGGGACGCAGGTGGCCAGGACAGAGCTCTTTGCAAATGACAAGAAAACAGAAGAGCACTCTATTTTTAAAAGCATTTAAAGAGAGATTTCTTCCACTCCCCTTCAATGGAGTTCCACTAAACCTTTTTTTTCTCTCCCTTGTCTGTGCAATCAGAGTAGGAGGACGGAGGAAAGTATTTCAGTTCTGCATGATTAATTTCTGTTTAAAGAGAAAAAAAATATCCCTGGGGCATTAGCCTGTACCATACTCATGGTAGGAGTTTGCTGACTGTTAACTGCTTCTTGCCTTTGGGACCGTTAGCTAATAACAGACCATCCATTCATTCATTTCTGATAAGGCAAATGTGCTCTTTCTTTTTCATCCTTCTCAGCAGGGAAGGGGACGCCGTGGGCCATAAACTTCCTAGCATTTCACAAGCACCCTGGGATTTGAAAACTGCTTGTCATAATATTGTAACAGCTTTGCAGCTTACAGCAGGCTTGGCAGTAGTCACAACACTTCAGATGCTGTCCAGACAGAAACACATGCTTCATCATATAGGTCAAGCGACTTGTTGGTATATCACCTGAAATTGTAACCTGCAGGTAGGGCTCTTTGCCTTAGGGCTAAGACATGTTATGACATGACAGCAAGGAGCCCAGTTTGTGGCAGGAGCTGAAAAAAATCTTGCCGCTATTGGAGGAAAGAGCAAACTTAAGGAAACCTTGCAGGTTACATATGGCAAGGTACAGATTAATTTGCCAACTCGCTGTGCAATTCCCAGAACAGGGGGAGGGGTGATTCTCAGTGAAGGTCCCTAAACATTTTGTGCAACTCTGTCCTTCAACTCATGGCAAGCAAATTTGGCGTTCACTTCAGACGCCAGATCTGTGGGCTCTGATCAGGGTACATGACCCACCTAACTGGTAGTTCAGGCACTCGATGCTGCTGAGGACTCACAGACTCACAAACTGTCACAGACTGACAAGTCATGGTGAGTCTCCTGGTGGTGCTACTGAAGGTAGCAACCACTCAGGCATGTTGGCTCAGCCCCTCCCATGGATGCCAGAGATGCAAATCAGTTTAGTTTTAGCACAAGCTATGCTAGCTTGTATGCATTTGCATTTGGCACAGGCAAACAGCATGGACCAACCACACTCCATTCAGCTGATGTATGATAAAGGTCGGCTCTAAGGTAAACTGGCCACGCATCTAATGGTTCAAGTAGCCTCCCACAACACTTAATTCAGAGAAAGTGCAACAGTCCTTGCATCTAGGCAGCTCTGGCATGATATCCCTCAGAAAATCCAACCCCTTAACTACCTAGAAAGGTGGCTTGAGCACTGAGGCAGGAAGAATTATTTCTTTCCCCAAAACATGCGTCGTTTCACTCCAGATTACATTGTGCCCTTAGCGCAAGCCCCTGTATTTTCAAACGACCTCACCAGTGAAGGTTCCTTGAAATCCAGACCCAGACATGCTTACCTATGAACTCTCCTGCACTCGAACTCAATGAACCAAGGTGGATGGAAAAGCAGTCTCTTTTTATCAGCGTTCAATGTTTGGCCTCCACAGCATTATCCTTAACCCTTGTCATTACACAGGAGGTGCAGGTGACATAGGAGTGGGGTGAGGAGGGATAAGGGTTGCTGTAATAAAGTCATGTGCCAGCTTCTCTGATGGGTTCATCTCTACATCTCTGCTGATGGCTTTCTCATAAAATCAACAAAACAAATCTCAAAGGGGAATCACTTTCAAAGGTCTAAACCAGGCCTGCAGTTTGGTATGTACTACACTTTATAGTGGCTACCTCTCATCTCTGCTTTCGTCTCTTTTCAACAATCATGGCTGAGTTTTCAAAAACGTGGCATTTTCTCTGGTTTCTTGGGACTTGTCTACATGGGGAGGCAGATTAGAATCATAGAATCATAGAATCATAAAGGTTGGAAAAGACCCTTAAGATCATCGAGTCCAACCGTTAACCCAGCGCTGCCAAGTCCACCACTAAAGTGGTAGTAACCTATTCAACTCAGGTTGGAGTAACCTATTCAACACAGAGCCCTGGAGCACAACTCTGGTGACTGAAATTTGGTGTCTGGTGCTGTCTGAGATCCCCTTAAGTCTCAGCATGAGAAAACACCCCTGACAAGAATAGATTTAAATTCATCCAAAGGAAAATAGTCCGACTAAGGCATTCATAGAAGGCCGCCTATGTCATTTCCAGAAGACTGATAACCACAATAATTTTAATTCTTCTTTTTAATACGCTTGTGCAAAAAAGCCTGTTGTGACTTTGTAAATATGTATCCTACACCACAGTTTGCTGACTTGGAGATATTACCAGCATGTGTCGGCCAGGACTTTTTTTTCCCCTAAGACGTATCAAATCCTGTTTCCTAGAAAATGAGGTGAGAAGGGACCCTCAGAAATCACATGGTCATCACCAAATGAAGGCCAAGTCTGTTAAGCCCTTCCCACCATATCTATCTATCTGTTCTTAAAAATCTCTAGTGAGAGAAGCTTTGTGCTCCTCTCCAGGCCATCATTTTTTGGTATTTCTTTATCCTTTTGTTAGAAAGTTTTCCTGGTCTTGTATTCAAATCTCCTTTATTTCAGCCAAAGTCCATGATCCTTTGTTCATGTTGAGAAACATGGTGACGGGACCATTCCAAACGCACCATTTAAATATTTAATTGCTCTTCTGACACCAGACAAAATGAGACTCACAAAAACTTTGCTCAGGCCAAAAATGCACTGAAATATTTTGATAGGAAAGACATCACAGCAACACTGTATTTATTACAGAAAAAAACACCTCAAATAATATCAACCTGGTGACCTTAGGAATTCTAAGGTTAAATTCTAATTATAATCTGTTAATATATAACATGTTATGCCATTATCACCTAAACAGCCTTAAGTCTGCCTTATATGAGCAGTAAACATTTATTTATGTTTAAAGTGTGTTTCCAGATAAGATAAAACTGACTTGGAAATACACTGCAGGCTGGTTTTTCTTTTCTTTTCTTTTCTTTTCTTTTCTTTTCTTTTCTTTTCTTTTCTTTTCTTTTCTTTTCTTTTCTTTTCTTTTCTTTTCTTTTCTTTTCTTTTCTTTTCTTTTCTTTTCTTTTCTTTTCTTTTCTTTTCTTTTCTTTTCTTTTCTTTTCTTTTCTTTTCCTTTCTTTTCCTTTCTTTTCTTTTCCTTTCTTTTCTTTTCTTTTCTCTTCTCTTCTCTTCTCTTCTCTTCTCTTCTCTTCTCTTCTCTTCTCTTCTTTCTTTTCTTCTCTTTTCTTCTCCTTTCCTTTCCTTTCCTTTCCTTTCCTTTCCTTTCCTTTCCTTTCCTTTCCTTTCCTTTCCTTTCCTTTCCTTTCCTTTCCTTTCCTTTCCTTTCCTTTCCTTTCCTTTCCTTTCCTTTCCTTTCCTTTCCTTTCCTTTCTCCTTCTTTCAAAAGAACAGAGTGCATTATCAGCACAATTTCCTGAAAAAATAAAGGGTTTGGGTTTTAGCTGTCTTCCCATTTCTCTGGAGGTTCCTTCATCAATAATGCTGGAAACTTCTAGGCAATTTCAACTGAAACGGGGCTGGGAGTCTTAGGAATAATAAAGTTCTTCCAAGATTCATGAAAATCAGAAGCAGAGCAGAGGAAAAAGGTACAAATCAGTGCCCAAAGCAGGATGGGCAGCTCATACAGGCGCAGCATTCAGCATGGAAATAACCTGGACTAACCCACCACAGACTGCCCCTTTCCCAATGGAAGTGTCATAGGAGATTTGGAGGAACTTCAGTGAGGGGAGATAAATCCTTAAATCTTCCCATGTTAAAATAAATGTATAAGATGATACCTGGGACAAATTACACTCTAGTACATCCAGTAGCTGTTGAAGGAACTTGCGTGACTACATGCTCACCTTGTCAACAGCTGAAGTTAGGTAAGTCGTTTGCCTAAGGCCTATAAAATTTCTATAGAAAAGCACTTAGCAGAGAAAAAAATCCCCAAACTAACACCTCCCTCACTTTTCACTGCATCATGTTTGCCTTCCAATTAAGCAATGTTGACTCCTGTGTTTTCTCCCTGCTTTCTAACAATTGACATGTAAGTAATTGAATTTAGCAAATATATATGGTGTTATACATGTGATACAGACCCAGCTCTGCAGTTTCCACTGCTTTGGTCTCTCAGAGCACAGAGGAACGGAAGGTCTTCTTTTCCTGGTGACCTGATGCTCACGGTGAGGAGGGTGGGATGACCAGGCACACACACATAAAAAAAGTGTTCTTCAGTGTAACCCAGCTTTTTCATTTGTTCTTCGGTTAAACTTTTCCACTGAGCGTTATGCAAATATTTGCATTTGTGGGTGCAACACAAGCCCTAACTTTATCTGCAGGTTGCAGAGCACTTAGACTCTATCGGTACAGACACGGGTATTTTGTTGGCCATTGCTCCCCATCCTATTGAAGCATAAATTGCACCACTGCCAAAGAGGTGGTCTCACCCTCCCGCTGCCCATCTGCCTGCTCATTCCTAACATCCCGAGCCATATTTTAGTAAGTAATGCCACAGGCATTCCTGTGACCACCGTATAGGCTGGTTCAGGAAACCTCTTGGGTTAAAACTAACCCAACAGCAAATGTAATTAGTTTTATTCTGGATCAGCCTTCCATCCTGGTTCAAGACAGCCTGCTTGAATGTGATGGATTGGCCAAAAAGTTAGCAGAGAAAGGCTTGGAGGGGAACAAGAGTTTAGAATTAAATACTGAATGTTTAACGTATAGGGACTTAATTTTAATTGAGAGGAATCTCGTCCTGAGATGTCTATTAAGGCACCAATAATTCAGCTGCAATAGGCTGTCCACAGTGCTTGGATGGGCAATTTGGCTGTCCACCGTATAGTGAAGGGTATATAAAAAGAGCTTGCACTGTGGCATGAAGTCACTCTAAGGCAAACGTACTTGTTCCTTTTTGTGTATACCATATTGTTCAGATCTTTTGAGTGCTTATTTCCAAACAGTAACTGAAGAAGCATCGGTCCAAGCTTGATAGTCCCACCTTAAGATAGATGGCTGAGTTAGGTGAAACAAAACATCTGGAGCTGTTAATTGCTCTTTGATGCGGGAAAAGGGAATCCAGATAACTGACTTAAACTTGACACTCTACTTGCATAGGGATAAAATTAATTGACAACCTTATTCCAAGTCATGAGGCAAGGATTCAAGGGGTTTGGGATCAATTCCCAGCTCTATAACAGTCTGCTTTTATAACCCCATCAAGTCACTTAATTTCTCCATGATTCTGCTCACCATCTGTGAGCAAGACATTTTTTGCCTGACTCATCTGCTAAGAAGCTAAATTCTTGGAGTAGGAGCCATAAATCTTACCATAACTGCAGTGTTGAGCAAAACACATTGTTCTCGGTGAGGTGCTGTTGTAACATACTTCTCAGCTTTGTTAGAGCTTTCTCCAGCCTTTGTGAATTTACCAGCGTGAAGAACGGGGTGTCAACAGCAAACCTGGGCATATCATGCACTTCCTTCCTAGCCTCCAGTGTTGTTATTGTCTATGTTGCTTTCAAGGAAACAATAAAAAAATATCCTGACCAGCATTAAGAAGATTGGATATAGTCTTGAAAGCTGTTTCTTTCCCTTTTTCCCCCTGTCCTTTCCCTTTCCCTTTCCCTTTCCCTTTCCCTTTCCCTTTCCCCTTTCCTTTCCCTTTCTCTTCCCTTCCCTTCCCTTCCCTTCCCTTCCCTTCCCTTCCCTTCCCTTCCCTTCCCTTCCCTTCCCTTCCCTTCCCTTCCCTTCCCTTCCCTTCCCTTCCCTTCCCTTCCCTTCCCTTCCCTTCCCTTCCCTTCCCTCTTATAACAATCTTCTTGTCAGGGAAACCTTTTCCAGTTAGGTTTTCTCAAGAGTCTTCCAATACCGTGTGCTCATAACTTCTGTCTGGGTGAGCTTGAGTTGCTGAAATCAACATTGCAAAAGTTGGTGACTGCTAAAAAAAAAATAATAAAAATATGCTTAAGCAAATTTCACTATAGCATTGGGGTTTGGGGGTTCTCTAGTTTTATAACATGGTTCTAAATTAGGCTTTGTCCACCCAGACTCAGCAGACCACAATGCAGTGGCATGATTACAGCTTACTCATCCTTCAAAATAAATAAATTTTATTTAACTTTGGGATGGATGCAGGGAAACAATTTCTGCCTTAACCAAAAGAGAAAGAAAAGCCGTTCCGCGAACAGCAGAACTTATAAACTTTTGTTTCCTGCAGTTCCATCCCATAGGTTCTTTGGTGACTGATTTCACGTTGCAGCCTCTCTCTTGGGGGGTGGTTCTTTTCTGGAATTTTTCTTCTCCACTCAGCAATGTGTTTTCACAAATCTTGCAGTAATTTTGTATTTGCAGGACTTTCATCCATCTGTTAAATTTATTTAAAATAGAGCGACAGGTTCATAAGTTACTGGGGCAGGGACTGAGAGGTCTGCCAAGCAGATAGATGGACAGGGGCAAAACACATATGGAATAAAATTAAATAAGTGTAATTCTATAAAAGCACTGCGATAAACTTAATTGTTTTCATGAGGAAGGTTAGAACTAAATATGACTGATATATTTTTCTTGCATTCATGAATGCTCTAAGGAATTGTCCCTTTTTTTTTTTACCAGACCTTGGCATTTACCAGTCCTATATCTCATTTTTTTCATCCATCAACAAAGTAATGGCAATAGGATTCTTTCATCAGTGTATAAAGGTCCCCACCATCCTTGGGTTTCACTTATGGTACCTGTTTTTTCATAGCAGCCTCTCACCCAAGCATATATAAAACACGGCTGGAACTGCGCAGCTTCCAAGACTGAATGTTGCGTTTTGCTGAGGGAGTGAAATGCAATACCAAACGCCAGATAGATAGAAAACAGAGATGTCAGGATTTGAATCACCTCATTTAGCTGCCTAGAAATCGTGTATCTACTCTAAAGCAGTCATCCAGGCTCCCTCTAGAGTTCATGAAGAGAGAGCGGCTTCTCCAGACAGCAGCCCAGCCTGGGCTAGGGTAGGTTTCTAAGATGAATCAATCTCTGGTACAATACCCACATAACTAGTTTAGACTAGATGCAAATATTTAAATGCTTAAATTTAAGTGAGTTGAATCCCACTTACTACAAGAGAAGGCTGTGAAACCCTATAAAGCAGGTGCATTGGAGATATTCTGAAACCTAAGGTCAAGATTACCAATGACCTAGCCAATGCTTTATCTAAGCCTGCTGGACGTGCACCTTATTCAGGCAAGGGGAGAGAAGTGGCTGGCACAACTACTTTTGGTACCCAAGTAACCAGCTCAGATGTGAGACTCAGTGATGAATCTGGAGCATTTTCTGGATTCAGGCCAGAGCCTTAATCACAAAGTGGTCTGTCCCTAGGAAATTAAGAGTCATGGGAATTCCTCTGAAGTCATACAGTGGATGAGTTTGTTTATGTAAAGAACAGGTTGAGAGTGACATCAGGATAGCACTCATGCCTTACTCAACCCTGCCAGTGTATTTCCTCTCAGAATAATGAGTCACTTTTGGGACATGACCATAGATGTTCCTCTCAGGTAGGCTGCAGAGAGGTGTCATGTTAGATATGCAGGAACCACAGTCCATCCAGAGTCTCCAGCACTAAAAACCCTCCTTGGATGAGGAAGAAAATGTATCGTTGGCCACTAGCACATAGTAGCCTCAGCTATGAGAAGGTTTGATGATTCCCACACGGTAGCTCACTGGGTAACAAAAGACAAAATGGGCGTTATGCTGGGATGGTCAACACAGGTATTAGGGAATAGTGGGGTTTTTTCATGGGATTTTCTATACAGAGTCATTGCTCTAAGAAACCAGGCTAAAAGCTAGGGTAAATAAAAACTGGAATAAAACAAAACAGGTTTTACAGAAGACTTCCACATGGGATTCACTGAAATGAACATTGGTTGTTCAAAATGTAAGCTTCTCCTCTCTGCAAGTTGTGCAGACTACATGCTCAAAGGTACCGCCAAAGGATGATACCTCACCAAGTCACCTTCTGGAAATGCCTGCCTCTCTCCACCGACTCAAGAGGGAGCCTAGACCACTCACTTTGACTGGACATGTAACTTTTAGACATGTAACCTTAGGTGTGATGGTCTAATCTTTTTGTTTAAGTAGCATCACATCAGTGAATGAAGACTAAAAAGACTCCTCACTTTGTTGTTTCTAATGTTTTTTGTGAACATAATGTCGTCTTTTCCACCTTCAGGAATGCTGTCACTGTTGCGGGAGAAAGAGCTGACCAGAGTCTTTCATTTGTGGTTAATTCCATGTGAAGAAATTAACCCATGCAGGGACTACACCTTCACTTTTAGATGTCTGAATCTCAGGTTGAATCTCATCTCTAATTTTGGCTGTCTTAATATGCAAGTTGAATCCCACCTGAAATAATTGTCCTACAGAAAGACTCACAGGAAGCAGGGTTCTTAGGTTTTGGGGTTTAAAGTCATTCAAATCCTAAACAAGGGGCTTACTTTCTTGGCTGACCTTTGTGTCCTAGGAAGATAAATGGCCTGAATAACCCTCCAGGCTCATTCAGTAAGTTGGTGGCAAATCTCTGCAGTCTCTGACCATAAACTAATCCAATACAAAAGAGCTTTTCTTTACCATTTAATCCAGATTGCCTCTTATTTCAGGAAAATTTGTTACATAATGCACAAGGAAATATATGTGGCTCTGTATTCAAGTAACAGTCTAAGCTTCTGCTCTCACTATGCCTAACAGAGTTAATTTGGGACACACTCCCCTTGGATGGATGGAAACCATCATTTTCATTGCAGCCTGAACCTACTCAGGGCCAATTCATAGTCACTCAGTGACAAAACTGTTCTTTAGCTCATGCAGCACTTATCCCTCCCCACCCCTTACCTGCTCCCAGTGTCTCATCTCACACCCACAAAGGTTTATGGTCTAGCCTGAGATGTTCTGCTTGACAGCCGCAGTTCCTGTACTCACCAGCTCAAATGAGTCTTTGGGGGCTGCCTCCTTGGATGCACTTGTGCGTGCCGGTGGACTCTACCCTCACAAAGGCAATGAAATGCAGATTTTTAGCAACCAGCACTTGGGCAAATGTCTTAGTGAATTGCTAGACACTGATTCACCTCTTCTGGAAATGGATTAGTTCCAATCAGTTGAATATCTCCAGGCAAAGCTCAGTTAAAAATTGCTGACATCTCACAGAAATGCTGGACCAACTTTCTGTTTCAAGACTCTTCTGTCCATGTAGCATGTCCCCCGCTGCCTGCCTTTGGTTTTTTCCAAGGCTGTTTGCTGGGTGTAAGGATTTTTATGTTTATCCTCTTCTGAAATCATAAATTCCTTCCTTTATTAGCTCACTAGAAACTCTCTTGGAGTTAACGAGTATGCAGTGTCTTCAAGTGGAGTCTGAGCAGAAGCAGGGGATGGACAGTAAAGATGGGATTAATTTCACCTAACTTCAACTTCAACTCAGATTGAGTTGTCTAGCTGAAACTAATCCTCTAGGCTCCCTCTAGAGTGATTAGAGAAAGAAGACAACACTGGCCGCCTTTCCCACCCAAGGATAAGCATCTGAAACATGCTAGAAAAGTATCTTTAAATGGCTGAGGTTACGGAGATGAGTATTGCTGTCACACTGGAAGTCTCTTACCTCTCAGCTAAAAATGTGTCCCTCTCTGAAAGTTAGGCATGCAGCAACCAGCTCTCCCTTTTACCTTTGACACATTTCCCCCCCATATTCCTGGCATGGCAATTTTGGGGTTTTCTCCCTACTCCCTACTGATACTATTTGGCAGAAACAAGGTTCTGTTTGTCTTTGTTATCTTCTTGCCACTGCATGCGCATGAGTGTATACAAACTGATGTTCACATGCAAATGAAGTCTAGACACGTGCATCTGGAATCTAGACATGATTCAGTTAATCACATTACTTGGCAAAGGAGGAGGGGAAGAGAAGAAATCCCAGAGAAGTATGTTCAGCCTTGTCCCAGTCTTCAAAACCAACCCAAAACATCTCAGTTTAAAACTTTCCACTGAAAAATATCAGATGCGATGAATAAACAAAGCAATAAATGCAACTGCACAGCACATGGGGCAATGACATTGCTCTTGCACAAGGAGATATTTTGACATTTGTTTTCTTCTCAAACTGGAACAAAGTCAAAATATTTAAACTTTCCTGGAGGGAAACATTTCAGTTTAGAAAGGTCAACTTTTCATCTCAACGCATGAGATGATTGACATCAACCAGAGACCAATGAAATGCTTCCCTTTCATTTAACTTTACCCATTGAGTCAAGCTAATGCCACATGGAAGATGTCGCTTTGGGTCTCTATTTCTGCCATGATCCCTGTGGACTCAGTTCTTTGGCAGGGCTCCTCCTCCAATGATGCATAGCATTTTTTGCTTTCCTTCCTTTGTTGCCCGAAATGGCCTGATCTCAGACAATAGGACTGTGCTGCCAACACGATTAAAAATTTTCTGTGACTTCGTGTATATAATAATGGGATACAGTAACTCTGACCATCCAGGCTCTTCTGCTACAAACAGCTGCCGTCCCACTGAAGGACCAATATCCCAGTACCAGAGGGATTCAGTGGTTTGAACACAGATGTCTACAATTGCAGTGCCACAAGGCTTCTGCCTGGCCTCCAGCTGCCACTCCAGAAGGGCATGGGTCTCCCTTAAATACAGTATCCCATCTACCAGCATCCCATGGATACGCTAGATAGCACAAGATACCTCAGAAAACACTAAGTGTCTGCATTTTGGAAAATGAATTCCACTCCTAGTGTGAATGGATATTATTTAGGATAAGCAATGAATAAGACCTGCTCTAGACAAGCAGAGAGCAAATTTGATTTAGAGGTGGCAGAAAGTAACGCATAAGCTGCAACTGCATGAATCTTTTGTGGCCTGTTCCCTTCTTCACCATACTTCTACAAAACAGGGCATTTGTCTCTTTCTGACCCAGATGGCCAAGGACTCCATTTGTCTCACTGCTTCTGGCTGGGCAAGGCACACCAATCTTTCCTTCCTTAGCTGGTCTGGAATTAATGAGCATTAGTTCATTTCCATTTATTGGGAGATAAGAGTTTAACTAGTTGGCTCATGAAGTCCCGCTTCCTGTGACACCTGCAGCTTGTTTCAGTTTCTCCTTCAACTCTTCCACCCACTCTCTGATACATGAAATAGTTATATCCTGAAGCTGTGAAACCAGAAGATATTTCACTGCTTAGTTGACTAGATCCAGACCGGGCACCGTCTGGGATACCGTAAACAGCTTTTACTGGACTGGTTCAGCCTCTGGTCATTGCTGAGCATCCAGGCTCTTCCTTGGACCTTCATGGACACGGCAGAACGTCACGTACATGACTTCCTGCCACAAAAGAAACTTTGAAGAAGATTAAATAGTTTAAATAGCCTCCAGTTCAGTGAAGCAAAACTGGGAAACTTTAATGACTTGCTCAAGTCCTGCGACAGGGAAAAAATCCATAATTTCCATACCCAAGCCTGCAAAAATAAGAACAAGCAAAATGAAAAAGTAATCTACCAAGTAAAAACCCTATGGAGAGAGGAGGAGATATTGTTATGGAAATGGTGTCCCACTACAATTGCTGAACAGTATACTTTTTAATTAAACTCCAACCCAAGAACGAATCTGGCACTCAAAGGAACCAATAAATGTGTAAGCTGTATGACTGGCCACAGATGAGGTGCCCTGCCTGTGCTCCAGCATCACTTCAGCATCACTTCAGCATCACTGAATCATAGAAAAATAGATACAAAAGGGACCTCAAGACATCATCTGATCACCCCGCTGCCTCAAGACAAGAACAACCCTACCTTAGCCATCCCCAAACATATTTATTTAATTTTTTCTCCATAACATCCAAAACTGAGATTACTACTTTCCCCTTAGGCAGAAGAGGATAAATTTCCACCAGGTGAGAATCTGGAAGACTGTCTCTCAACTAGGATCACATGGAGAAAAATGGAGATAAGAAGGAGAGAGAAAGAATGAACCTCCGCTAGTCCTCAACATGCTCAATTAAAACATTAACACTGATCCTTCCAATACAATACATAAATTTATTCTTTTCACAGTGCCACATACTGAAAGAGATCCCAGAACACACTGCCAAAGGCATCTCTGTGAGAACTATTTCAATTCAAAGATCTCATCGTTTCAAAAGATAGGACCTTGTTGTTTCTGACTACACCGATGCTGAAAGAACAAGAATCCCTGATTTGGAAATTTTATTATCAAACAAAATTTAATTTGTCACTCACTTCTGCTAAAGTAACACTATTTGTAACTGTAAGAAAAGTTTTTTAATAGAGAAGTTGGAAAATGTTCCTAAACTGAAAATACCTAAAATCCTGGCAAAAAGTAAATGTTCCAAAGACTGGTGTGTTTCTTTTCTTTTCTTTCTTTTTTTTTTTCCATTCTGCTCCCTTATTCTTATGCTTGGCTGAGTGACATTGTTGAAATGTGCAAGAGCCAACTTCCACCATTTCCTCATGCAGCAAAAAATGTTTATGGGGTGTAACCATACAGTATCCAGGTGTATTTTATAGATGGCCTTTAGGTGCACAGTTCATGGAAGTGTAGAGCAAGCTAAAGGTGTAGGAGGGTGCCTCCAAGTTCTGTCTGAAGAAAGCAAGTTTAAGGAAAATCCTAATTCACAACTGCCAGGTGTAAAAAAGGAGAATCTTTGAGGGAAATATTAAAAACCTTTGCATTTCATATATATTAAACAAAATATTTTCTATTTCTCATTGATGATTTTGTAACATTTCTTAGATATCTTAGAGTTTAATTTGGGGAAGGTGCTGCTGGATGAAGAGGATATTTTGTTCATAATCAATGACCTGAACTCCTGATATAGTCAATCAAGGCACTCATGAGATGCTCAGGTTCAAATCCTTGTATTAAAGGAGAAAAAAACAGCCTGAGCATGTAGTCCTCTCTAGGCTGTCATTTATTGTGGGGAACAGGGTCTTCCTTGATTTTTACCAAGAAATGGAACTCGTCTTAGGTTCTGCACAGGTTCTGCACATGTAGGATGAAATGCGCATGCACAGACACACATGAATATTTCCACTGCAGCTTTATGGGGCATCTAACTTTCATGCAAATTGACTAAGAAGCTTGGCTTAATAATGTAGATGGTTAAAAAGCTCATACGTCCTCTTGCAACGTATTTTGCTGTATGCTCACAGAAGGACTCCTCAGGTACAAACAGAAAAGTTACAAATATAATAATGAACCTTGGCATATGTTGGCATGGGTGGGGGTTGTTGGAGGCTTTGTTTTATCAGAAGAACTTAGTGTTACTAGCTTCTGGCTTGAAACAACAGGAACAATTGAAGGACACAAAAGGCAAATAACATCAGTTGCTGTCTCATTAATGGATGAAAACAACCCAGAAAGCTGTCCAGCAGATGGTCTCCAAATCACTTGTAGTCCTGAAGAGATCAGAAAGGCACATGCAATTTCTCCTTTGGAAATTCCTGTCCAGCTGACAGGTGTGTCTCGGTACTTGTACAAAGGCAGAAAAACTTCTCAGCTTTTTCAATTAACGTATTCACAATTAATGCTGTAACATAATGATTTTGTACTGATTATATTTCTTTCGGCTAAAGGAGATCAATAACTTAATTTCCTAATCCATCGCAACTCTTTCTTTTCCAACTAGCAGACAAAAAGGGAACACAGGATGAACCATTTCTCTACCTGTGTTTCTAACTTAGAAGGTTAAGCAGTCCTCTGATTGAAAAAAAGATGGAGAAGATACACCGCTGTAAAGGCTAAGCAATCAGAAATCCAAGAGGAATGGGTGGCGGTTTTCAGCTGGAGAACATAGCTTTACTAAAATTGATTGTTCCTCTCCAGCAACTCTGTGTAAACCCAAAAAAATGGATTTCCATTCCTGATATACACCACCAGGTCACCTCTTTCTGGGTAACCTGGCTCTTGGCATCTTTCTTGGGTACTAATGGCAAACCAAGAACCTACAAGGGCCAGTTCCCAGGCTGTGAAGTGCTCAGTTCAACAGATATCCTCAGAACATCTGGGCACCACCACAATTCAGTAAATAACCTTTATAAAGGGGATTGGAATAAGAAACTTTGAGTTTTACTTTAGTAAAAGAAACAAGAAAAAATGATAACCTGCTCTATATGAAACTTAGAAGGTTAGGCAGCTTTGCTCCAAATTGAGAAACAAAAAGCGAACACCAACTGCATTTTCCTTCATGGAAGAGGATTGCCTTTCTCCCCACTCTCTCAGCTCCAAAACTTCTTCTGGGAAACTTGAAGGACAACGTCTCTGCAGCATTTGAACTTCTTTTAGAGATACGTAGTGAAGGGCTCCTTTCAGTGAGCATTAAAGTGATTAAAAGTTTGAGGTCTGATTTAACTGAGTGATTTTGGTTCTTGGTTGAGTGGAGAGGTATGGGTATCTCTGAAAGGCGATTCATCTCATAATAAGATGACCTGCCTTTATTTTGACTAGGGAACCCAAATATCCACCTTTGAAAGGGAGGGGTATTTTTCTGGCTAAATATAGGCATTTACGCTGCAAGTGTCTTCATCTGAAGTGGTCACTTAGGGCTCCCTCCATAGTCACCACAGGCCTGGAGTCTATTACCCCATTTTTCTCACCTGCCAGAAGCTGACCTCTAAAACAAATCAGATGAATCATCACCCTACATTCCCTCTTTAACATACGGAAAAATATCAGTGCCCTCACAGGCTGATTTCATGCATCTCAAGTGTCCAAGTACAGACCTTGGGAAGCTCTTATGCATCTCAGATATCTGACTTTCATAAAGCTGGAGTGGAGTGGGATATATTCCACCATAAGCAATATGGTGTGTGTCCCCCAGAAAATCTATTGCTACACTGCATTTCTCAGAGCAGCAGTTATGAACTAAGAAAAAAAAAAGCCAAAATTAATAAATAAACAAAAAGAAGAGAGAGAGAGAAGAAAGAAAGAAAGAAAGAAAGAAAGAAAGAAAGAAAGAAAGAAAGAAAGAAAGGAAGAAAGGAAGAAAGGAAGGAAGAAAGGAAGAAAGGAAGAAAGGAAGAAAGGAAGGAAGGAAGGAAGGAAGGAAGGAAGGAAGGAAGGAAGGAAGGAAGGAAGGAAGGAAGGAAGGAAGGAAGGAAGGAAGGAAGGAAGAAGGGAAAGAAAGAAAGAAAGAGCGTCAAGCTCCAATTACACTATATGGTCCCCCGTGAAAGACAAGTATATTTTGATATAACATTCTTGACCAGGGACTGAAAAGGGCTGTTTAGGGGAAAGAAGAGCTTAAAAACTAGTTTCAAGGGAAAAACTAAACTGTTTACATTGTTGGAGAACTGGGATGAGCTTCCAGAGGAAGGAGGAAGTGTCTGGAGTTTAAATGTTTTTTATTCTGATTACAAATATTAGTCTCCCAGGGAGATCTTGCTGAGTGCACAGGATTCCTCTGCCACACATTACATAGTAAAGCTGGTGTGTTAGATATTGCAGGTTCTCATCACGTTCCAGCAGAGAACAAAGGGAGACAGCATCTGGATGCACAAATGCTATCTCAGTGAGAATAAAATGTCATAAGATGTCTGAGAAAAAAGAAAGGGGAAGGGGAGGGAAAAGGGGAAGCAGAAAGAGAAGGGGAAGGGGATGAGGAAGGAGAAGGGAAAGGAAAGGGAAAGAAAGAAAAAGGCCTGTGAGACTGAGATTCAGTCCTTTGCATTGGTGTATCTATGTGATGTTTCACAGATTCCCAGGCTGTTAAACAAGATCATTACTGTTTTTCTTCCCATATTGTCTCATTTCAAAGTAAACATGTTAGATCTCTCTCCTTCCCTCTCGCTCTGTGCTTCGGTTTTGCCTTTGCCATTACTGAATTTGATCCTGTTGCTCAGGCACAGTCCTTCCAGGTGATGAATATTACTCTCAGTTCTCCTGTGAGTTCTCCCCTTCCAAACTTGGTGTTGCGCTAAATTTTAGAAGTTTAAGTTGCTCAGAAAAATGCTAAATAAGTCTCCACAGCAGGAAGACTATTTCATCTTCTGTCCTGATTGGCAGCTAATCTGTATTAAGTCGTCATGACAATTATCTTCAGTCAAGTTGAGTCTCTAAAAGACAGATGAAAAATGCTGAGCCAGTAACCCTAGGTTGTCTTTACAGTCACAGCAGAGAAATGGGCACCTGCAGAGTGCAATTTTTCCCATCTTAAGCTCAGTGTCTAAGATGGGTGAGATTAATTATTCCTGGACACTCCTCTATCTACCTCAGGGTGACTGGCTCAGAAACAGATACCCAATGTGTATCTAATATTGGGAAGATGAATACTACCTTAATATTTCCAAGTTTGCTTATGAAAGTATTGTATGAGGCAGTGCCAAATGCTCTGTCAGAACCAAGACCTAACACAGTCTCCTATTCCTCCCTGATCCAATTATCTTGTCAGAACTGGAAGTGTATTAGTTTGACATGATTTGTTCTTGGCAGTGGTTGTTTTTCATCACCGTATTAGTACTTCCAGGTGCTTATGAATTTATAATTAATTCATTCCAGTATCTTCCCGAGACCTGAAGTTGGGCAGCATCATTTGCACCTTCCCTGATCCTGTTTTTTTCCTCTGTATGAAGATCAGTTTTGTCTCTGCTTTCCTCCAGTCAACTGAGATTTCCCTCTAATCTAATCTAATCTAATCTAATCTAATCTAATCTAATCTATCAAGGTATTCTTTACCTAACGCTCTCCTTACCCTCTTCTACTCTTCCAGATAAAATCTGTTTTTTTGAAGTATCTTATCAGAACAATACTGGGCTTTTATGCAAAGAAAATGCAAAGAAGCCTCAGAATATTTCAGACTTCTCGAGTCTCATTTCAATGGAGTAATAAGCTTATCCTAACTGTTTATTTTCTTATTCTTTATATATTCACAGATTTTCGGGGTTTTTTTTTTGGGGGGGGGGGGGGGGAAGACATCATACAGGTAGTAATTCACTTTTCAGCTCTAGCATTCCCATTTGTATCCTAAAACGCTTGCATAATGCAATTATGTTCAATTTTGTACTTTTGTTCCCACTCCAAGCATCTCTGGAGACAATCTAATTCCCACACTAAAAAGTTTCAAAAAAGAAGGAAAAGAAAGTATTTCAGCTAGAGACACAAACTTTCGAACGCCTCTCAGAACTTTTTTTCATTGTCTTCAAACCACCTCACATGATAGCTGGCGCCAGAGATTTGTAGACCTGTGAAAGAATCTAAAAACAACGTGGAAGATTTTACACTGGACTTGTAATGGATTTTTGCTCATGATTCCACATCTAGATAATTTAACGCAACAAAAGAGTGCAATAGTAGATTTATATTACATTGGTATTTCAGGGTCCTGGCAGTCATATTACTGGGTATAGTGGGGATAGGCAGAAAGACACTTCCAACTTTAAATTATTTTTCTACTGCACGAGATCAAATCAGCTAGCTTTCTCGCCAGCTGAGCAATTTTGAGCTGAGGTACAAGAAATTCAAGTGTCTAACTGTAGGTATCTCCTTCCTGCTGTGAATGTCCTTCTCTGAGTCCATCATGCAGTCCTGGAGAAGTCAGCTATTATTCCCCTGTAATGAAGAGCAGGCTGCTACTGTCTCCCAGTCTCAGGGGAAAAAAAAAAAAAAACAAACAAGGGAATTTTTTCACTTTCTCCTCCCAGACCATGTTTGAAATCTCTTCTGTTTTCTGCTGGCTTTCCTCCAGGCACTTTCCGCTTTGCCTGGGTGTTATTCTGCAATCTTTCCCTAAGAGCAGGCACTCCACTCAGCTTGACAGTCAGAGACCCTTGGGACCAGCTTTAGTGTCTCGCTTAGCTTAATGATAGCTTGAGGGGCGCTTCAGTCAGTCACGGTGTCTGCCCCACAGGTGGCTGAGCGAGGTGAGGTGCTGCAGTGAGAGCATGGCACTTCCTTCCAGCCCCGACTGCCGGGCTCATGTCGGATAATGAAAAGGAACAGACATGTCTTATGTGTACATAGCAGGACTCAGAGCACCGAGAGGAAGCCCAGAGCATCCAGGTGCCCCTTGAGACATTCTTAATGTGGTGCCACTTCCATACTACTGTGGTGGAAAAGGATCCCCCACTGGTTTTGAACCAGAAACCACACTCCAAAGACTGACCTGCTGTGTTTCATGTAAAGAGTGCCTTCCACCTCTCGTTCCTGACTCCACGCCATCCCATTCCCCTCCAGCCCATCCTGGATCTCACCTACTGGACCATCTTTTTTCAATGTCATGACCCCACGTACCTGAGGATATGGGCTGGCCTTTTCCGAGAGCTGCTGTCCAGGTCATTGAGAAGGAGAGATGATGCAGAGAAGAGCAATGGCAGAGGGAAAGAAAATGAGCAGGACCATGTTTGAAAGCAGCAGTGCTACAAGGCCCGTCCCTCTCTGCAGCACTGCGGCTCTTCCCAGTGACACGGTATCCTTCCCCTGCAAATTACAGGTCCCATTCACATGGTGGGAGAGGAGAAATTTAACGTACCAGTCCTAGTGATCACTTCTAGGTCATAATCAATTCTTTCTCAACAAGTGACAGGTACTTTTTGTTTCAGCAGCAAGGTCATATTCTGGTCATTACACTTGGCCTGAAGAAATGATGCTTCTTCACCAGTTGACATAATTCACTTTTAAACCTACCTCTCAAGAAAGATGAGCAAATGAAGAGCAGGGGAGCAGAGCAGAAATCAGGGTTGCTGTGTTCTTATAGTTTTTAATTTCGTTTGTATGTATTTTATTTATTTATATTTTAATTTCCTTATATATATTTATATATATAAATATATTTTTATATATTTATATATTTAAATATATTTTATATGTTTATTTCTATATTAAAAAGTCCCATTTTATATATAAAAATCAGAACTGGGGAGAGAATAAATTGCAGACCTTCATTAGTATGTAGGGTTCAGATTCATCTTTCCTGATTTTAGAGGCAGAAGTCATTTCATTTAACTTTAGGGTCTTGAGTCAGTTGGTTCAACACGGGTGCCTGGTTCCTCCTGAGATGCCTGGGACAGCAGTAGTGTTGGCAGATACAACAGGCAGATACGACATCCCAATTTCTTAAGCAAAGTACATCTTTTTCTCAAAAGCTACTACTTTATCTCCATTCTGGACTGAATCTACTTTTACCTGCCAGCAAAGCAAGTTTGGATTGATTCTTTTTTTTGTTTCCTAATGTTGACCAAATAAAGGCTATTTTCTTCCATACCAACATGTTTCAGAACAGTCTGGTTGACTCATCTTCTGACACTTGGTAGAAGCAAGTCTGCCAAGTGCTGGCTTTCTGAATGCTTTCAGCTTAGAATCGGGGTGGGAGGGGAGGAGACGGGCTGTTCCCTGGCTCCACCCTGCAAAGTGCACCTTCAGCACAACAGCAAGCCACCTTCCTCATGAACCCAGCCCCAGCTGAGAGAATTGGTAATGCTGTTTTTCTTCTTTTGCCACTGTCATTTTCCAAGTTTCTTCATTTTTATTTAGGAGGAACACAGGAGGAATGGCAAAGTTTGGGGTAGCTTTTAACAAAGATGCAAGAGGACCATCATTCATTGCATTGATCTTGCAGGGGAAAAGACTCATTTTGCTTCATTAGCTAAGAAAATAAAACCAGAGTTATTTATGATGAAAAAAATGCACAGAATGATGACCTAACCACAAATTTTTGTGCAAAAGGCTGAGTGACTTGGCAGGAAGTCTCTGCCCCTGAACAGATACTCTCATGTTTACTACTTCAGAGAAACCGTCAGCATATGCTCTTAAAAATGGGGCTTTTCTGATAAATGTGAGACTCACATAAAAGGGTATTTCTCTTATGAGACTACATGATATGAATGGAAAAAAACAAAGGTTTTCAGCCCAGAAGCCCTGCTTTCAGCCTTGTTTTCCGAACACCTCCTTCCAGGCTTCTCTGTTAAAATATTTTCATGTTTTTCCAATTGCATCTATGGTCTATGAGAAGAGAGCATGGCCGTCTAAAAATCTGCCTTATTTATAATCTTGGACCATCCCTCTTGCACCAGCCCTGCTACCGATTTTTGAGACAAAGCTCCTGTGGCTGTTGCAAGACTGCCCATGGCAGGTAAAATTGGTTTCCCATTAGTAGTTGGATGTGTGAATAAGGACAGAGCTGGAACTGGGAGTGTGGTGACTTCTTCGGGTCTGGAAATCAGGTAGGAATGAAATACAACCCAGGCAAGTGAGGAGGGTTTTCTAAGGATGAGAGGTGGGATATGGGACACTCACAAACAGCATCATGGAAGCAGTTGTTGTTGTACCAGAGCCAGCTGGTATTTGCTGTGTCACTGACCAAAAGGCTAAAGAAAAACTCAGGACTAAGAGCCCACAAAGCAGAAACTGTGTTCAGGGAGGGACACCAGCCAAAAGAGTCCCTTCCCTTTCCTCACCCTGGAGACATCACCACAAGAAGAGCTCATGATCCAGCACACGGCGATGCCCAGGAGCTGTACAGCTTGCCCAACTGGAGTATCCTTCCTGAGCCAGATTTGAGAGTCATCCTCTGCAGGCAATGGTGGCATAGGGAGCCTGGACATGTGTCAGCCTGGTCCAGACAACACAGAGCAACTTCCAGCAGCTCCTGGTGAGCTGTGCAGATGGGGAATACAAAGGATTCAGGGATTTCTGACCACGTCCCACTCCCCAGCTTTGACTCCCACCAAGCCCTCTGGCAAGTCCTACCTGAAAGGCAAAGCCAGTCCTACAGTCAAAGGGGAAAGGGGACCCTGTTTCACTTTGCCGGGATCCCCAGGACAACAACAACAGCAAAACAAAACAAAACCAAACCAAACTACACACACAAAGAAAAGAAGAGCTGCTCATTAAATCTTACACGCATTTTTCTGTGTAAAAAATGTTTAAAAATCTGTCCCAAGTAGCTGGTGGCACTTCTTCCATCCTTTAATTTCTTATTTCCATTTAAAATAAAGTAGTTACGTGAAGTGCTAACAAATCAATGAGACAAGGATATTAGCTCCACTTCTGCAAGACCAGCTTGAATTTTACTGTGTTCCCCGCTTCGCCGCCAGCTCTGCAGGTTTCAGGCCATCACCTTTGAACACTTATCAGAGCTGAAATGGACTGTGAACTCTGGGTAAAGCTCACCCCAAGGCTGTTCATGGGAGTCCCTCACACGCTCCCCACACACTCGGCCAAACAGGCTCACGAGAGATAAATAGACCTTTATGAGGGCAAGACGTTAAATACTGGTTTATGGTCCCAGGGAACAGGTTACAAGCTCAGCAACTGTAAAAAAATATATATCCCTCATCATTCCCCTATCTGACTCAGCAAGGATCTCTCTTACAGTTAGTGATAAGGTGATTCCAGCTTCTTTCATCCCACTTGCACAGGCTCTTTGCACGCTGGCTCTGAGCATATTACAGCCACTGCTGCAGAGTCTGCTAGCTCAGTCTCGTATCTCCGATTAAAAAAAAAAAGTATTATTTACAAAGAACACCTTGTCCAGGAGCAATTGGACGCAATCAAAGTTTAGAGGGTCCCTGCAGCTGTAGCATGCTGTGGTTTTGATGCTGTTGGAGTGGGAGAAGCTGTCCCATCCTGCAATACGCAGGCAGCTCTGGTTCGGGCTCTCTCATCCACAAGCTCTCGAAGAAGTTTGAGAAGCAAGTCAGATTCGCCGTTATAGCCAGACTTCTCCAGCTGTTGTAACTCCATGACGGTCCATCAAAGCTGCCTCAACCCATGCCAGCAAAGGATCTGGCCCGCTTATTTACATGCATGACTCCGTGGTGCAGCTGGCAGCTGTGAAAGGGCTCATTTGGAAGGCGGCGTGGCTGGGATCAACATCACTTAAGCGATAATCTGCTAATCAGAGCTTCTTCTGTTGAAGCAATGCTTCCGTCTCATCGTTCCGTGCTGGCAGTTTTCTTCTGCAAACCTTGCCAAATTCTTTCAGCCCCTGGCAGTTTCAGAGGGGTTTTTATTGCTCACCTCTGAACTAGAGTTTGCTCTTGGTTCTGACTGTGCGTTGGATGGCAACGCGAAAAAAGGACAATTTGATTCAAGCCCAGAGACATCCAGTCTGTCATGCATGTGGCAGGGGAGGGAGAAAGGGAAAAATAAACTTTAAAAAGAGTAAAAAAAGACATTGTGCATATGGAGAAAAGTATGCAGGCTCGAGACACTTCCTTCTTCCTTAGGGTGGGAATGAGGTTGTTCAGTGGTGTTCAGAAATCACTGAAATCACTGAAATCACTAAACTGTGATGAGCAGCAGGCAGGGTAACTACATGTGAAATCTAGCATAAAAGCTCTCAACTCTTGTTGCTATTTTGAAAGATGGAGCTGGTAAATCACAAAAGACCCTTCCTAGGAAGGAGGAAAAAGAGAACAAGCCAGAAGTGGCATCAGTTGCTGCTCTGCAAGGAAGATAAAGCCATGGTGAATGACCTGAAAGGCAAATCAGTCACCAGCATGGGGGAAACCTCATCTGGTAAAGATATGAGTTTCAATGCTCACCCTATTCCTTGTTGTGCTCATCTACCCACCAGTTTCTCCCCACAGCAGAGGGGTGAAGGAGTAGAACAGACAGTGCTGAATGCTGATGACTTCTGCCCAGCCCAAAGACTGAGGGATTGACACAAGATGGTGCAAGTTAGAGCTTCATTTCCCAGTCCAACCCCTGCTCCAGAGCTGACTCTGGTCTCCATCCTGCCCCTGTCCAGCCAGGCTCATAGCATCAGCTCAGGTCAGGCCTACAGCAAGGAGAGCAACAGAAGGAGAGTAAGAGAAGAGCCCAGGATGCTTTGCAGAGCCTGTCTGTCCCACCTGCTCATCAGGAGTTCACCAAAGACTGGCATTTCCCGGGCTGCCTAGAAGAGGAGAGTCTGGGAGACAGGCACCCATATCCCCTAATCATTACAAAAATGCAGCTAAATGGAGGCCAAGACCCATTGCTTAGGAAGACGGTCCATGACCTACCTGCACGCCTTCAGTCCTGTTTCACACAATTGCTCACAAAAGCTCAAAAAGGACCGAATCAAATATGTTTCATACTGAAAAATTGAACAGTACAGCTTTATTTCAGCTGAAAGTCACTGCCTGAAGCCACTGGCTACTGTGTCTGCTGCTGGATTCTTTGCCAGCCCAGCTGTTATTCACCTGGCCTGCTTAAGATAGAAAATGCCTCTGGATCTGACTGTTGTCAAGGGAGATCACTTCTTCACCTCCAACACGCTTTTGTCTGCCTTAAACCAAGCCCTCAACCCCGCATGCCTCATCTCCCTCTTCTCCCAAACCAGTTTCAGCCCTGTGATCCTCCTTCTGCTACACTTTCTGCATGTTCTCATGCAGAGCAGCCAACCCCATGGAGATGATTCACTCCCAGCTACCCAGACCAGGACCCCATGGCATGACTCAGAAATCTCCTCTTTCACCGCTCCAGCTGCTGGTGGCTGTACGCACCACCTCCCAAGACTGTCCAATTTCCATATGCACAGATAGAGGTACCCTGTTGACTGGAGACATTCAAGGTCTCAGGCATACATTCCCTACTGGAAAGAGTTACCACTGAGAATGAAGGTGATAGATGGAAGTCAATGTAGATGCCTCATCCCATGAATTTCAGGTTCATCAGACTTTTGTCCAATCTCATTGTCCTCCTGAATACAGCACACAAAACTTTCAGCATGCTTGTACTCCCTGGATAGTATCTCAGGAATGGACACAGGTCTGAAAGAAGAGACACATGGTGGCTATGCCACCTTGTAAACCGTTACCACAAAGTGTTAGAAGAGGTGTACAGTCTCTTTAGTCAACTCCTGGCGATAGATAACAAGCAGTCCTGCGTACTCCTACCTAGAGAGACAAAAAGCCTTTGCAGAGAAAAGTAAGCTACTTTTAAAATTTATTTTTAGATTTCTCCTATATATAAAAACCTTTTTTTGACCAAGATTAATATTTTCGCTTAGGTTGATTTCCTATCACAGAGGCAGGGAAGCAGGGTTTAGAAGGAATCAAAACAAAACAAAAAAGAAAACTGCTGAAAACCAAAATATTGTTCTAGGAAGTGTTTTAACAGTTTAGACTCTCGCCTTCGGTTCTTCATGACAATTCATTGGTTGTTCAGTCAGGCTGTATAGGAAAAACAAGTGTATTTTCCTTGTCTCACTCGCTTGCAGGGCAGTCCTGTTCCTTGAGTGAGGACGTAATCTGCCATCCCTGGAAGCCTTGACACCAAGACGGGATGGCTTTCTGGAGAAAATGTCCCAGGGAAACCCTGCTTTGAAGGCTGAGAGTAGTGGTTACTGTCTGAAAGGCTGTGGGTGGAGCAGCGGGAAAGAGCAGGACAGAGACCCACTTAGGTCTAACAGCCTACCCGTCTTGATATTCAGATGGACTCCTGTCTGCTTGACAAAAGAAGCCCAAAATTTGTCTCACGTCATCTGACTGCGTCATTCACATTCATGATAGAATCATAGAATCAAAGATTCGTTTGGGTTGGAAAAGATGTTTAAGATCCTCGAGTCCAACCGCTAACCCCGCGCTGCCAAGGCCACCACTAACCCATGTCCCCAAGCACCACATCTCCCCGGCTTTTCAATCCCCCCAGGGATGGGGACTCAGCCCCTGCCCGGGGCAGCCTGGGCCAGGGCCTGGCAGCCCTTTGGGGAAGGGATTGTTCCTAACACCCACCCCAACCCTGCCCTGGCGCAGCTTGAGGCCATTCCCTCTCGTCCCAGCGCTTGTTCCTGGGGAGCAGAGACCGACCCCCCCGGCTCCAGCCTCCTTTCAGGCCGTTGCAGAGAGCGAGGAGGGCTCCCCTCAGCCTCCTCTTCTCCAGGCTGAGCCCCCCCAGCTCCCCCAGCCGCCCCTCCCCAGCCTTGTGCTCCAGCCCCTGCCCCAGCCTCGCTGCCCTGCTCTGGCCACGCTCCAGCCCCTCCATGGCCGCCTTGGGGTGCGGGGCCCAGCGCTGAGCACAGCATTCGAGGGGCGGCCTCCCCAGTGCCCAGCACGGGGGGACGATCCCTGCCCCGCTCCTGCTGGCCACACTTTTTCTGATACAAGCCAGGCTGCTATTGGTCTTCTTGGCCACCTGGGCACACTGCTGGCTCATATTCAGCCAGCTGTCAATCAACACCCCCAGGTCCTTTTCTGCCAGGCAAAGCATTGACTGGGGTTGTTGTGACCCAAGTGCAGGACCCGGCACTGAGCCTTCTTGAACCTCATACAGTTGGCCTCAGCCCATCGCTCCAGCCTGTCCAGGGCCCTCTGTAGAGCCTTGAAGCAGGACCGTCTCATCCAGGTCACAGAGGTGTTTGACGGCAAGGGTGTGGAGGTCCTGACCTCCACTGGCAATAACAATATGAGCTGTTTGCAGTGGTAACACTGCATCACAGCTAAACTGAGTCACTAAGAACTAAACTATGGAGGGGCTCATGACTTACCCTTAGGACCCTCATCTGTATTTTCATTTTGCTTTGACAGAACTTTTCACCTTGGATTTTGTCCATAAGACCCAGAGCAGCTGTTTCCCTTAAGAGCCAACAAAGAAGCCATCACGCATAGCTTTCACAGTCATCTCAGCCAACAGTTACGACTTCAGCCTTGTGCAAACAGCATCAGGCGTGAAGTATCAGGCCTTCTTTTTATTCCTTTTCTCTGCTCACATTAAAAGAAAGCGGTGGCATCAAAACTCTCTCCTTTGCAACACGTATAAAACATACAGCAAATATGGCCAGAAATCCATGATGGCCATTTGGCCCAATGCACAAACCTGACTTGGCCAAAGGTCCTTCTTGTGTATTTTGGCCTTGATTTTGCACAAAAAACATGAGGAATAGCCAAGTGGAAACAGGGCAGGAAAGGCCATCTCACTCTCTGCGACACTCGGTCATTGGACTGACTTCTTACACAACAAGGGGTTTTTTGCAGCGTGGCTGCCAGCACCATCCGTGTCGGACCTTTCCCTCCCGATCAATGGCTTTGGCTGACGTAAGTTGTGATGTTTCACTGAACCTGAGTGACCCAGGAGAGAAAGGACAGGAGGTTTTTATCCAGGATGGGATTTCAGCTCCTGCAGAAGGAAAGTGTTCACCCAGCTGGGAAGAAAACAACCCAGGGAGAGGAGCGGTTTATTATTTGGCTGCGTAAAAGTTAACTACAATACAGAACCTATTCACAATAGCAATCATTTCGGGGCAAAACCTTGGCCAGTTTAAATTGATTAGACTTTTTTTATAATGCTGCTTTACAGCAGTAGAAGAATCTAAACATTTGGAGAGGTTTGTTGTAAGATGTTGGAGAAACTCATTTCAACTCATGCCATCCCCAAGGATCTCCTTAAAATAGCAACATTACAAAGGCTTCTTTTAGTGCGGCATTCCTTCTTGGTTCATTGTATACACGTTCATGGATACAATCTGAAAGAAAAACAAAACAAAACTTAGATGTCCAAATTACCTTTGCCTTGATAGGAATATAAGCCTGGGACAGATCTGCTAAGAGAATGGACTCCTCCGGTGGGAAGACTTCCAAGCAGGGACCTCACACAGTCGCATGCATCATCCCAAACAAAAGCAGGCATCTGGCCGTGCAGAATAATTCATCTCACCCTCAAAAGTTTGCAGAGAGAGAAAGGATCCTCTTGTAACCATGGCAGAGAGCATACACAGCGTTTGGGGATGATGGGAGATGACAAAAGCATTTGAGCACCTGCTCAAAAATAAGCTAGAGCTGTAGAGCTGTTTCTTGTCTGACCTTGCAGAAATCACGGTTTCCAAGGGTGGTAGGGCATAAAACTGCAGGGCCTGATTGTCTGCACCCTGCGAGTCAAGACAGGAACCCTTTTTATGTGGGGAAAGAACGGGACAGGTTGTTTTGGGGTCACGTGGATGGTGAAGATGCTCACATGTCCTCCTCTGGCCCTGGGAGTCCCCGGGCATGATTCACTGTGACTTTAGAAGACGTCTGTATCAACCACCCATACTGTCCTGCTCTTCAGCTCTGCCCTGCATTCCTGCTCTGCCAGAGGATGAGAGAAGGTGATGAGGGTGAGCAGGGTGGCATCCAAGGAGACCTCTCCTGTGGGTCTGAGCTCATCTGCAGCAGTGGCAAAAATCTACGAGTGATGCTGTGAACTGACCTTTTAGATTAATTCTTCTGGCCGCGTCTGAGAGAGGGATGGGGTTGTGGGGCAGCACCTTGTCCGTGCTCACTCGTGTCTTGCACGGAGTAGTTTCGGAGGAAGGTTTACAGCTACCGCTTGGAGAAAAGCCACCTTTAGACTTGGCTGCAGTGCATTTGATGCTCATCCCTTCGAAGAACAGCTCTAGCCCTTGCACTTCCCATGCTCCCAGAAGGGAAGAGGCAGGGAGAAATGAATCACGCCTCGCTATACCTGGCAGGGGCTGACTTTGGATCTAGGGAGTCCTGAGGCATGAGATTATTTTGCTTGTGGATAAAGGGGATCCAGGAAAACATCCTTCATAGTCGTAGTGGCCACAAGAGCGAGACACGGCCAGAGTTAGATTTCCCCGCTGTGCTTCCTGGGCAAGCTTTAAACTGGGGCTGGAGGGAGCGAACAATTCCTTCTGTGCAGCTTCAGCAGTTCAGTAGTATCTGCCTTTAATCATTAAATGATTCGGGGGAGAAATACCAGCCCAGAGGCATCCCTGGTCCAGCCCCGCGCCCCGCACATGGGGGACTGGGTACAGACAGGGACCAAAGCCTGGACACGGCCGTCCCCTAAACCGGATTCGGATCCTGGTTTACTTACACCACCTCCTCTCCTGGTAGCAGCAGGAGGTGGGGGCATTTTATTATACGAGGCTTTCCCCTGTTTCTCCCCTCTCTCCTAGAAAAAAAAAAAAAAAAAAAAGAGCAAGGAGCTGCGATGGGGCCCCTGAAACTTTGCAGCGGTTTTTTTTCCCTCCTTCTCAGAAAGACTATAGAGCCTGAGTACATACTTGCTCAGTTTGCCCCATACTTAAACACACACAGATGCTCGGCTCCCTGGGGACAGGGGCTCTCCCCCCCAGCTCCCCCTCCAGTGAAGTGGAGAGGGCCAGACCCCATGAAACAAACCCCAGCAGAGGGGAAATACCTGCCCAGGGATTCCCCAGGGAACCCCTCCAAACCCCCCCCCTTCCCTCCTTCTTCACCCCTCTCCCCAATAAATATCTTTTTTAATCCCTGCTGCAAGAGCTTGAAAAACAGATTTGGGATTAGCCTGTAGATGGGGAAAAATGGGGTTGGGGTGGGTACGGCTTCCCCCACCCTCAGCACCCCCCTCTCCATCTCCCCCCTCCCCGCCTGCACTCCCTAACGCTCCGGGGGGAAGGGGGTGGGACGGGGGGTGGACAGAGGGGTGGGATGGGGTGGGAGGGATGCAGGAATGACCCCGTGCTTCCCAACCCCTTGGTCACAGGCTGGATACGACCAACCAGTGGGGTCCCGCCGGGGGGGTGCTTTTATACCTGCCTTGCTCCCCCGCAGCCGGGAGATCCGCCGGGGCTGGCAGGGAGCGGGTTTGTAAGGAGGAGGAGCAGGA